>NC_081408.1:49448632-49748632 GCF_030272615.1 Cryptomeria japonica | reverse complement strand
AAGAATAATAGGAATGTCAAGTGTTGGAGATCTAGGTTGAATTAAGGATAACATCACATCATTCTAGCATTTTTGATAAGCTTGAAACAGAGCATCGCTCCTTGATGGAAGAGATTGAAATTTTTTAGGCCAAAAGAGATCAATAGGAACACCGGGGCTTCTTTCGGATGGATGAAATAAGCTATGGTTCACAGTTATGATTTCTCCATTGTAAGAAAATTTAAGACACTTGTGGATTGGAGAAGCAATAGCCTTCATGGAAGATAGCCAAGGATAGCCCAACTTCACATGGAATTGCTTAGAAGAAGGTATGATAACAAAGTCAACATCCATGGATTTAGTATGAAATTCAACATGAAGGGTGATAGAGCCAATGGTAGGACAAGAGAAGCCATCAAATAACTTCACAACCACATTAGAAGCATCATTTATTGGCTTATGCAATCGTAAAGTGAAAAGATACTCTTCAGTTATGACATTAACCATGCAAGAGGGATCAATAAGGGAACCACGACAAGGGATATCCTTAACCTTTGCAACTATGTATAAAGGGCCATCCGGTGCTCTAATGGTTTCACTAGGGTCAAATGTAATACAAGGATCCTTAGGCATATCTTGTGTTTCTACCATATTAACCAAGTCCAGAGCTATAAAGGTGAAGTCTTCAGAAGAGAGAGAATTAGGCACAATCTCAATAATATTAGAAGTGTGAGATGGGAAGGGATCAGTGAAAATATTAAGATTTTTATTAGGAGAAGCAATTATTCCCTTTATCATTCACATTTGCCACATATATTATTATTATCAATCAAGTATTGAACTTTATTTTTCAATCCAAAATATTTCTCAGTATCATGACCAGGTTGACGATGAAATTGGAAAAAAAAATTGTTATCAAAATAAGGAGATGCAAGTTTGGAAGGATCAATTTGTTTTATAGGAGGAAGTTTGATAAAATTTTTGTGCAACAATTGAGACATAATACTATGTAAAGATTAATTCAAAGGAGTAAACTGTCTTTCTCTTTGGAAAAATTTAGAAATAGAAGGCACACCTGTTGTAGAATTCACATGGTTGTTGTTGATTGGATCATTGAACTTGATGAAGCTTTTTGTTGGTTTGAACTTCACAAATGGTTGTTGAACACTCTCCCCCTTATCACTCAGAGCCATAGGAGTGGATTGCTCCATTTGACTCACAACCAGTTGATAATTGTGGAGTGTTGCGCACAACTGCAAAAAGGATGTAAACTCAAACAAAAGAGGCTTTTCCCTGATATCTTTTTGTCAATTAGAAATGAAAATTCTTTGAATATTATTATCAAGTACATGAAAAGAAATTTGAGCACACAAATTCTTATATCTACCAATAAAATCAATCACTTTTTCTTTAACATCTTGTTTACAATGCATTAAATCAGTTGAAGTGATTTTAGGACCAATGTTGTTTTGAAATTGTTGGATGAAAGCATTTGCCAATTATTGAAAGGAAGTGATAGAATAAGAAGGAAGAGAGCAATACCATTGTAAAGCTTTATCTCTTAGTGTTCTTGTAAATAGTTTTGCAAGCAATCTTTGATCATAAGCAAAATCGGTACACAAGGTTTGGAATGCTTTGACATGCTTAAGAGGATCACCTTTCCCATTATAGAGTTCTAATTGAGGGATCTCAACATGTTTAGGTGGCATGACTTTAACAATATCAACGGAAAGTGGGCTCACAAAATCAAATGTGGGCACACTAAACTTGGATTGACTCATGAAAGCAATTTGTTGTTCTAAGGAAGAAATGGGTTGAGCAAGATTGTTAATTGTCATTTTGGTGGAAGAATTGATGTTGGACATAGGTTATTGAGAAGGTGGTGTGATGTTGTTGAAAGAAGGCATGGGCTGAGAATAAGGTGGTGGGACATTATGATAATTAGGCATTGGTGATGATTGGGTAGGAAAATGGACACTTAAAGGAGGAATAAAATTGCTGAAGGAATTTCCCTCTTGTGTCACACTGATTGGTTGAGGAATAATAAGAACACTCATGGAAGACATAGGTAATGATGGAGGATTAAATGAAGAAGAGGGATTGCCCCGATGACCTATGGTTGTAGGAATGACATTTTGAGTTGAAGTAGCCATGATGTTAGATGTGAAAGTAGGAATACTAGTCATAGGATTAGTTAAAGGAATAGAGGAATTGACTTGTATTGAAGGTTGTGAATAACCTAGGGTTTCAGAACAACTCGTGATAGGCATGACATTAGAATCAACAATATGTGCAATGCCACACAATATATCAATTCTATTCTTATCACTTTGAATCATGCATTTAAGACCTTCAATTAATGGAAGAGCTTCACTATTAGGGTATTATTGGGACATCCATTATTGAAAGCTATCAAATTGAGTGTCTAATGTAGAAAGTTGATCTAAAGAAACCCTAGTTAAAGATTCTTCTTCATCATAGGATCCATCAATGGGGTGAATAGGCACATGGATGGGAAGAATTAGCATGATCCTTATTAAAGAAGTCACCCAAATTAGGCTCCATCTCCTTGGTAATTAAACCTTGGGAAGCCTTAATTCTAATACTTCATCTAACGGGGATATGATAGGTAGGACTAATAGTGGTAAAACTCATGCACTAGAGGGAAAATTTGAATTTTGAATTGTAGAACAAAGTGTGTGCATACAAAATTCATCTTAAAAAGTATCAATTAGAATCAAAGAGAAATCACGAATCCCTATCTAATGAAAGAATTCCAACAAATAGACAATGAAATAACACAATCAAGCAAAATAGGAACTATAAATGAAAATCAAATTAAAGACTCCCTATTCCGTGACTGTGTATAACTTCTATTACTCTTCTCTTCTCTATGGTATGATGACTCTCAGATATTGCGTTGGCAACCTGCAAGTGACACAAAGATTCAAAGTTCGTGATTGTTGAAAATGGAGATTGAATATGCTCAATTTATAGATAATTGGGGAAGACTGATTGAAAGGTGGAATAGATTGATCAAGAGGTGGAACTCAGGTGAGCTCACATGCTGATTGATAGTTGAACTACTGATTTAGAGGTGAAATAGAATAGATTGAATAGATTAATTGAGTCAACTGATTGAGAAAAAGCTAACTGAAGGAAGAAAAAGAATGATTGGAGGAAAATTAATTGATGACAAAGCTAACTAGAAGATGGAAATAGAGATTGGAGAGATAAATGATTTAATTAATTAATTGATTGAATTAATTAATTTAGCATGTGCTTGCACTTTAACTTAGATTTTCAATTTAATCTTTGCATGAGGTTTATTCAAATAACTGGTTTTTAAAAAAAATTCAATTTAGTATTTGAATATATTTAGAACTTGACTTTGATTTTCAATTTGATTTTTGAAATCATGTACATGTGATTGAATTTGGAAGAAATTAGAAGAATATGAAATTAAATGAAATTAGAATTTGGGGATTTGGAAATGGAAGAATTAATTAGTTAATTAAATAATTTAAAGAAACTATTTAATTATTTTAGAAATAGAATTTAATTAAATAATAAAGATTATTTGAATTAAAGGAATTACATCACAATAAATTAAATAATAAATATTTAATTAATATTTAGAAAAGGGTTAATGATTAGATGATTAGAGATAGAAATTGAAAATAAATTTATTTAAATAATAAAGATTATTTAAATTGGAGAATTAATCAGAATTAATTAAATAATAAATATTTAATTAATATTTAGAAAATGATTAAAATGATTAAATGATGAAAGAATAGGAAATAGAATAATTAGTAAGATGATGAGGAAATATGAAATTAGAAGAAATAGTTAATTAAATTAATTAAAGAGTTATTTGATCAATTAGAGGAATAATTAGTACATGATCAATGAGACTTTTTTACGTGTCTACATTTGCCCTTCTTTGAGACAATGTCAAAATGATATTGTTTTAAAGAAAATGAAAAAATTCTGCCCCAGCATACCCCAATGATACTTAGGGTGCAATGCCCCCTCGAGAGATTGTTAATGCATTAAAGACATGAATGATCTCTCTCGAAAAAAGAATAATGTAAGATAGAAGAATAGAAGAATGGTTAGTGGATTAGAGATAGAGATATGTGATGTGAAGATGATATTGAGATAGAATATGACATAATAGAATGATGAAATAGAATAATGTTAGATGATATAAAATGATTTAGAAAGAGATGATGAGAAAAGAATCAACAAACTAGCAATAAGCAAATGAGATGAAAATGAGAATGAATGAATCAAGAACCTGTGTCCTTATTTATTGTGCAATATATATTCATCACTAAGCCTTATTATTGAACAATGGGGCTTAGCACATCAAGGTATAAGGAACCAAGATGTAAAGATATCTCATTGAAGAAACAAACACATAGCAGACAAGCAACAAACAAAGAAAAAGATAATGCCCATCATGGCTCCTCTAGTCACTTGTGGACATCCTTGAGTAGCATAGGAACAATATCTGTCGCCAAATGATAAAAGATAAAGACTAACCTAGACAAAATTCAATAGCTATACTGACCTTGTGCCTTCGTTCTCAGTTGCTTGATGTGATGGTTGATAATGTTTGATCTCAGAAAGTTGTGGACCCCGTTTAAGATTGACATGTATGATTTCAAGTGTATCCTCTTCTGTTTAAGACAAGATAATGATCACTTTGATATGGATATGATACGATTGATAAGACAGTTTGATCAGTTGATTGCAAATGTTTGACTGGATAGTTGTATCCTTTGTTAACTTCATGCGAAGCGTTTGCTAGATATCTGTTAGGGTATTTGTTTCTCACAAGACATTTTATTGCAAGTTTTTTGATTGATTGATTTTTGATTTCTAGTTCTTTTCCAAGATCTTGTTTCAATGTTTTTGGATTATGTGGAGCGATATTTGAATGTTTTTGGTTGTATTTTTCAAGACATTTTGGAGATGTTTTTTGGATTTTTTCAGGATCATATTTGAACGTTTTTGGATTGGTTTTTTCAGGAGGTTATATGATTTTGTTTTGGTTTATTTTTCTCACATATTTGAATTTTTTTGATTGATTTATTCATAACTTTTTACAGATGTTTTTTTAATTTTTTGAAGGATTTTTCAATGTTTTTGGATTTTAAGTTTTTCAATGTTTTTGGATTTTAAGTTTTTCACTGTTTTTGGATTTTAAATTTTTCACTGTTTTTGGATTTTAAGTTTTTCACTGTTTTTGGTATTGATGAAGCATGACCTGTCATCAATTGATAAAGATAAGACTAACTTGGACAAAATCTAGCAGTCATACTGATCTATGTCGTTGTTTTAATTTGTGTGATGATTGATAGGAATGTCTGGTTTCAAAGAGTGAGTACCGCGTATAAGACTGATATGTTTGGTTTCGAGTATACCCTTGTATAAGACATGTTGATGTTTGATAAAGTTTGATCGATAAATTGATTAACAAGACATGTAATCAATTTGATTATAGAATTTGAGAGTTTGTCTGTTGTTGATTTGATTTGATGGATGGTCTATGCTTTCTTGCTTTGATTTTTTTAGTTTTTGATTTTTCAAATTTTAAGGCTTTTTTCAGGACTTTTTCTGTTTTTAAGGATTTTTTTCTGGACTTTTAGGATTCTTAGGATTTTTTCTTCAAGTTTATATGATTTTTAGGATTTTTTCAGTTATGCCCCCAGTGTGCAGACCTATATGACATGATGATCTGCAGAATGCATGTGGAGACAATGAATTTTTGACATGACCTATGCTAATGCAATATGCATTTCCTATCCGAACAAGGTTGACTATGTTTGTTTAGCCTTTTATAATACATCAATTGAGTTGGAGGTGCAAAAAATTTCATAGATAAGCGGTCAATCGATCCCTAAGGTCCTTTGGAACAACAAATTAACACACTTAGTGACTAGAATTTACAAATGGAGACGTGGGAAACTTCCCCTCTGGTTCTTGAAACTTTGATCTTCTTTTGCCCATGTGTGTGCAGATAAGTTAATTCATGCTCTTGTGTTCACTAAAGCTCCTTAGCATCCCATATGACTAGCTACGTGGATTATACTAACTTCAAAAGAATCCCGAATAGAGCCTCACTGCCAGCAAGCTTTTAGAGCTCTGACGAGGTTATAGACTGTAATTTCTCAAATATTTCTCTATTACTAGTAGGCCTTCATAGTGCTGATGGAGTTACTTGCATGTTCCCATTGTCAAGCTTCTTGTTGCACTTGTATGCATGAAATTTCAGTATATATCATTGCTCTATTTTTTTGAGATGAATATTTGGCATAACATTTTTTTTCATTTTTTTCATTTTCTTGCCTTGACTTGTAAGTAATGAAACCTACTTAGGTGTGACAGTTACATTGGCGCTGAAGTAGAATTTTAGATTTTTCACTAGTCATATGATCAACTAGGTGTCTAGAATGAATTAGAGATTGTCTTAATATGTTTGAGATATAGCAATTGATAGATTTTGGGTTAACAAGTCTCAAATAGTGAAATCACTACCCAACCATAAGTAAAGCGTCATCACAGGGTGATGTTGAAAATGAATGACCTTAGGACCTCAAAGGCTTCATGCCTGGATATCTAAGAAAGGATATGACCCTTGCTTCTCTTGAAATGCAAATGAATGATAAAATTGAATAGTTGCCTTGTTTTATTGATGCCGCTATATGAAAATGCAGAAGCTATATGCTATGAAAATTTGGGAATGTGATGTGCTTGGAAAGAAACTATATGTAATGCAGTGCTTTGAATAATATGATATGCAATGCAGGAAGTAAAACCTAAACTAACCCAACCCTTAGGTATAATATCGTTTAAGGTGCAAGCTATTCATATGATCAGGGAGTTTTGTGTAGGTAGTTCATTGGCCTTTGTTTGAAGAGTCGGATAAAGATGTCTTTTTCAATAGTATATAAGGACTCAACTAAGTGTACATGTTCAACATCTCCAATGTTGATTTTATTAGTTTTTGGATTTTGTGGATCATTGGAGGGAAATCCATCTCTGGAACCCCTGAATTTAGTTATAGCCTTATCATTTTCAAAGAAATCCAACGGTGGTAGACTCTCTTGCCCCCAATCTTCCAACTGTGGGTATATGAGGCAAATTGATTTTGGTTTCGTAGTTATGACATGAGTGGGTGTTATGCTTGTTTCTATTGATGCACTTGAAGAGTATGATGAAGCCAACCAGGTGTTGATCTCATTA
This sequence comes from Cryptomeria japonica, assembly GCF_030272615.1. Taxonomy (NCBI): domain Eukaryota; kingdom Viridiplantae; phylum Streptophyta; class Pinopsida; order Cupressales; family Cupressaceae; genus Cryptomeria; species Cryptomeria japonica. The sequence goes on along the minus strand of NC_081408.1, from coordinate 49,741,396 downwards.
GCTGGTGTTATGCTTGTGCATGAAGAAGACGATGAAACAATTTGGGTGTTGATTTCGTTAGTTGGTGCCATTCTTGTTTCTGTCACCACTTTGGGATGTGATGACGACTCATATACAATTGTTGGTAAGTTTCTCTGTGTAGTATGATCTAGATTGGTGATTTCATTGATAAGGGGTTCATGAACAACTTGTGTAGAGGGATTGGGATCACTAGGAGAAATAGTAAGTTTGTTTGAGAGGGAATATTGTGAAGAACATGGAGGATTATGACATGGAGATGAAGGGGTGGAGGGAATTGATCAGGATTTGGAGAAATAATGGGATCTTGTTTAGGACATGAAGGTAAAGGTATGATTTGATCTTGGTTTGTAAAGGGATTATTAGGGATGATGGAAGGGATGTCTTGATCTTGTTTAGTAGGTGGATGTTGGATGGGACTTGAAAGGACACTTTGTTCTTGAGATGAAAGGGTGTCATTATGAATGGAATAGAAAAGAGCGAGGGGATCGTCATAAGATTCTTGGTTGGTGAGATCTTGATAAAAAATTGGGTAGGATGGAAGTGGTTGTTCTTGATCTTTATTTTTTTTAGGACTCATTTCTTCTAATTTTGTATCATCCTCTTGACACGGGGAAGGAGTTTGGAAATGCATGGGAGATTGTTGGAATGTTTCAACATTTTGGCCCGATGAAGAAAGATTTTGAATGAGATCCTCTGAATCATGACATGAATTAGATTGGATTTGTACGATAAATAGCTCTTGGGAGGTTGTGTTATTAGATAAAGATGACCTGGATTGGTCTTGTGTGACTTTAGGGGATGATGAAATGGTGGATAAATATGGTTGATTTGGGCTTTGGTTGAAAGGGATTTGATTTTGGTTGAAAGGAGTATGATTTTGGGTGAAATATGTTTGATTTTGGTTGAATGAATTTTGTTTTGGACTTTGGTTAAATGGGGTTTGATTTTGGTTGAAAGGGGTTTGATTGTTGGGTTGATATGAATTTTGATTTTGACTTTGGTTGAAAAGGGTTTGATTTTGGTTGAAAGAGGTTTGAATGTTGGGTTGGTGTGAATTTTGATTTGGACTTTGGTTGAATGGGGTATGATTTTGGTTGAAAGGGATTTGATTTTGGTTGAAAGAGGTACTTTGAATGTTGGGTTGATGTGAATTTTAATTTGGACTTTGGTTGAAAGTGGTTTGATTTTGGTTGAAAGGGATTTGAATGTTGGGTTGGTGTGATTGGTATGATTGATATAGTGGGTTTAAAGAAAAAAAAGGTTTACGTGACTCTAATGTTGGTTGAACTGGGGTAGGAATGATTTTGTTGAAGAATGAAGGTTGGCATGTTTGAATGGTCTCACAAGAAGAAGAAGGTTGGCCTGATACTGATTCCCTCGTGGTCATCACTTCTCTCATCCTATTTTCTAACCAGCCCCTATGGTTGTCAGGACTAGTCATGTCAGTCACTTATTGTTGCAAAGTCTTGATTTGTTGAGCTAATGTTTCTATGGATGGTGATGTAATAGGAATGGAAGGGATAAATCTTCCACCTTCTGTACAAAATGTATAATTTCAATCCATGATGTTTGCTTGTTTGGTTTGGACCTAGGATCACAACATGTAAGATATTTTCTCCATTTCTCTAAATGTGATAATGTTTGATTGAACTTGACCAACTTGTTTGAGTTGAGGTTGAGTTTGAGTGATCCTTTGATTGTGTTTTGGACGTTTGGGTATGACTTTCTAGGATGATTATGCAAATGATGATGAACTAAGGCAGACGTATATGAGGTCTAGACAAGGACATATATGAGGATGATAATGAGGACTATGTAAGGACTATGCAAGGACTTAGGATGATAATGAGGACTATGCAAGGACTTCTTAGGGTCACAAGTGTATAAATCTTTGAGTTTTGATGGACTGTCTGATGTTTCAAGATGGACTTTGTTTTTCATAATTTCGCATGTAGGACAAGTTTTATGGTTTTTCAAGTCTAAGAATAATTTGTTTGGAGGTAAATATAGCTGACTGAACTGTTTTTTCACATAATCTCAGAGAATTTAGAGATATGTTGGATAGGACCTAAAATAGCCCAAAGGACTGACTCAATACTGGTCTGACACAAGGATACATAAAAAAGAAAAAAATACAATCTTAGGCTAGAAAGTGGACACCATTCAATAAGGCTCCCGTGACAAAATATCTAAACAAGACAGACAGATAGAGAGTCTAGCAGCACTGGCTCCACTCCACGACACACACTTCTTGGGCATGCCGGTCTCTCTTACCGCGAAGATCCGAAGATCTTATCACCAAGGGATTTCTGTCTCATAATGTAAGGTACATGAGGGGTATCTATGGGGTACAATCAACACCCCGAGAATCACTGAATGTAGGATTTTGGGCTACTAAGTTGGTTCTTATTGTAAGGTTTTGAGGGGTCCCGATCCAACGATGGCTTCCCAGAGAAAGCCACTTAAGACTTTAGTTGAGCTTATCGGTGTAGGGAAGGCCCCCACATACGTCGAATTCACTCAACACTCTAGTCGTCTGATCAGTATATTTATATAGCGGCTCAAAAAAACTTGCTTGAGAGTATGCTGGGAGAGATGATATCCCCAATGCATCCCAATTCGAAGTACCTCTGTGGGGTGATGAAATCCCCAATCAAAGATACCCCTCACTACATGGAATAAAATAAAATTGGGTGTCGTTGTCACCTCCTTCCTTTCTCCCAAGACCCCGAAAGCAGATGAAAAGTTAGTTAATGCAATAGTAGGTCCACCCCAAACACGATAAAAGATTCTTTCCCTTAAGAAAATAAAATGTTATTTAATCTATATGCAGCTTGATTCACGTTCATTTTAAAGCCCAATTTGAGGTGTTGAATATGCATGGGCATGTCAATTTTAAACACCAAACTGAAATGTGAAGGCATGCATGTCAATTTTAACCATTGTTTTGATTAATTAAAAAACACATTTTCAGGACCCGAAACCTTTACAACATAGATAGAGAAAAGGCAACAAGAAGAACAGTGCTTTAAAGTCCACAAACAAAAAGACTGGCCAAAAGACCAGCAACCAAAAAGAACAACTTAACAATAAAAAATAGCAAAGAAATAGAGAAGACACTACACAGTAATTTTCTTAAGAAAATCCTTCGCCTTAATCACCAGCTCATCGTAGGTGGCCCCGATAACTTTCAGGTCTTCCAGATCCTTGTTCAGTTTCTTTTCCTTCCTCTTGCCTCTTGTGTGGGTTCTGGGACCTTGAGCTTCTCCTGTACCTTCAGCTTTCGGGTCTATGTCCTAAATTTCCTTATCATCATCCAGTTTACTGATGAGGGAATGGGTGTTGTTCGTTGAGATCTTCAGGATACTTAGGCTCTGTTCAGCAATGTTCTTCAGACACTCCTCAATTTTACCAATTTTGGTAACGCTGTCCGAGAGGGTTTCATCTCTAGTGTCAGCAAGGCTTTTCCTTTCCAGCAAATCCTTCTCAATCTTCTCAAACTTGGGGTTAAAAGCATCTCTGATGTCTTCAACTTTGGCAATGGTGTTTTTCAGGTCCTCAATATAGTCGGCCATAGTGTTCCCTTCCCCAGTTATAGTGGTTTCCAAGATCAAGACTCTATTGCAGAGTTTTTTGTTATCATCCTCAGCTTTCTTGTAGCCATTAATGAGCCACTCCATAGTTTCCATGAAACCATGCAATCCCTCAGGAGGAGGGCCAGATGGAGGGGCAACTTTTCCAGGGGTAACCTATTCCTCTTTAGGGATATGGAGGGCGGAAATTGTGTCAGCAGCCCTTAGAGTCTCTTCCATGGTCTCCTTTTCCAGACTCTAATCAGCTTCCAGGGCCTTTGCTTGCTTGTCGGCTGCCGGATCCTTACCTGTCTCCTCTTTCTTCTTGTGCTTTTTCCTGGTTTGGGTATGGTCTTTTGTTTTCTTCTTCGGCAACCCTTTAAGGTTCTCCTTTTCATAGTCATCCGAGTCCTCCTCTTCTGAAGAGATGCTGATCAGGGGTATGCTTTTTGGCTTTTTGCCCTTAGAGGAAGAGGGTTTTGTTTTACTGAATTTTGTCTTCTTCCCACTTTCATACTCCGAGACATCAGTGCTATCCTCTGTGTCAGTTGAAGAATCACTATCGGATTCCTCCTCCTCAGAAAATGTAGAATCAAACATCTCTTCCTCAGAATCCACAAAGGGTTGCATCCGAGCAATCTGGTTGGCTTTTAAATGGTCATAAATTAGGACCATTAGGCCTTGGTGCATAGAAGAATCACCCAAAGGATTTTCTTTATAGGCCTTGAGGGATGTCTTCATCGAGAAAAGCAGGAAATAAGGGAGATTAACCTTATCATCATGCCTAAAGTGGTTTAACAGAACAAAGTGATAACCATAAAATTTAGTAAACCTACCATCTAGAGTGATGTAACGCATTAAAACAAAGAGAATTTCCCGCCAGGGTTTGGCAAAAGCCCTAGGCAGGTAGTAGGTTTTGCTCAACTTTACCAATCATTTTTTCTCTTTCTCAGTTTTTGGGTACCTTTGAATAGCTTCCCTGCTGACCTTCCTATCTTTGTAGAAGTTGCAGCCTTCCCTTGTGAGGCCCGTGGCTTGTGCAATTAGGTCTTCATCGATTTCAACCATCTGATCACCCATTTTTAACATGCCCTTCTTCCAGTTCTTGCAGAAAAGACTGGTAACCATACCATCTCGACCATGGTGTCTCTCCATGAAGTTAGAGAAACCACCCTTCTGTAGAATACCCCAAACCTCTTCCTTTTGTTTCCACTCTTTGCAGCTACTGGTTCATATTACCTCCTGTTTCCACCCATGTTGTCGCTACCCACAACCAAGTTTTGAAGCTTGCAGAGTAGATAGACTAGAGAGATTTTCAAAACTATAATAGTTACCTAGAAAGCGTGAGAGTTAATGGCATTGATGTTAGAATGAGTGATATTCTCATTATTATAATAACTCAAAGTACTCACATTAGTACTTTTCATAATTATCCTGTCAATCAAGAATCTTTGGGGTGCTTCTATATCACTCATTACTAATGATTTGTCTGACGTCTTTGGGGAGTCCACGTTCACCCCTCCATGTGGAAATTTCCTCACTTTTAACCACCGCGTTAGTAGCCCAGTCAATAGAGCCGTTGGCCTCCCGGTAGATGTGTGATATATGGCATTTTTTAAAGGTGCTAATAAGGTCAATAGCAGAGGTGATTATGTTGTGAATCGACCATGAAGGTTTTGAAGTCCCCTTAAGACACTTTATAATATTATTTGAATCCCCTTCAATCCATAGATAGGGGCAATTCCACTTTTTAGCTAGGAGGATGCCTTGAAGGGCTGCCATGGCTTCAGCTTTGTGGTTGGTTTGGGTTCTAATTGGGATAGAAACCATTTCCTTGCAAATTCCTCTATCATCTCTAAGTATAGCTCCACAACCTGAACGACCAGGGTTACCTTTGATAGCACCGTCAAAATTAACTTTGAACCAACCTTGAGGAGGGGTTTGCCATTTAGCTTCAAGCCTTTTATTGTGGTCGTTAGGACCATCTGTAATCTTCATGTTCCATACCCTCAAGATATTTGATTTTGGTGAGTTGTTCGAGTAACAAGGACCCTCAATGATCCTTATATTTTCCTGAATCGACCATTGAATTTTCTGGAACACAATATCCTGATTAAGGGAGACATCCCTAAAGATTCGGTTGTTTCTTTCTTTCCATAGTCCCCACAAGATGTGAGGAAGAGAGAGCTGCCACAAACATCTCAAAAAAGAGTTAGTCCATTTAATATTCCAGGAGGAGAACAGGTCACTGATGTTATTCGGAAACACCCAGGCCATACTAAAGCTCTTAAGAAAACTTTCCCAAATAGAGGCTGAAAAGGAACAATGGAGAGAAAGGTGGTCCATAGACTCTTCCTCTTGAAGGCACATCACACATCTATTAGGAAGGGCAAAGCCTCTGCCTTTGAGGTTGTCAGGGTCAGGATCTTATTTTGGAGGATGGTCTAGAAGAAAATATTGATTTTGGGGGTGAGACCCTTAATCTAGGCTTTTGACTAGTAAGGGTTGATAGAGAGGGGGGGGGAAGGACACAATACATAGAGGAAACAGATAAAGTACCTTTAGGATCATGTTTCCAAATTAGGGAGTCTTCTTCTTTATTCAGCCATACCGCAGACAGATGGGTCTTGAGCTTAGAAAGGCTAGGGTGGATGCTTTCAATGTTCTACCATTCATTACCAACCCAATACTCAAAAACTAAGGAGCCAAAAGTTCTAATACAAGAGGGAGCATGGGAGGCCCATTCATTGATATCAGTCAAGGGTTTATCAAAAAGCCATGGATCCTCCCAGAATTTAATTTTCCTTCCATTTCCTAGTTTCTAGATTACTCCTTTAGCTATACCTTCTTTACATTTAGAGGCATGATTCCATATGTGGGATCCATTAATACTAAGGTCTGAATGGATAAAAGAGAAGAGAGAGGAGGACAAAAGAGAGTACTTACTTCTCCAAATTTTACACCATTTAGAGTCTGAATGAAACATTCTCTAGACTTGTTTGGACAGGAGAGCTTCATTTAGGGTTTGAATCCTCTTGATGCCCAGACCACCTTTGCTTTTCGGCCTACAGACCTGGTCCCAAGCCACCAAAGACATTCTTTGCTTATCCTCAACCCCAGACCATAGGAATCTTCTTTGAATTTTCTCGATTGCATCAACATACTTAACTGGAATTTTGAAAAGACTTAGAGCATAAATCAGAATACTTTGAAGAGTTTCCTTAAGGAGTTGGAGCTTGCCAGCTTGACTTAAGAGGGCTCCTTTCCAACCTGTGATTTTTTTATGGAATTTGTCCACTAGAGAACTCCAGAAGGGATCAGGAGGTGCAATGCCCATAGGGAGACCAAGGTAGGTAGCAGGAAGATCAACAATCCTACACTCCAGGATTCTGCTAATCCTCTATTGCCTTCTATCAAGAGTATTAATGAAAAAAACTTCACTTTTAGCCCAATTGATAAGCTGACCCGAAGTAGAGGCAAATTTACATAGGATGCTCTTCAAAAATTTAGCTTTAGAAATACTTGATTCCCCCATAATAATAGTATCATCAACAAACTACTGGTGGGAGCAGATAAGGTCAGCAGAGGATGGTTGGAGGCCCTTAAAGAAGCCTTGCAACACCATTTTTTCCATAGTCCTTCCAAAGCATTCTGCCATAATAATGAAGAGGATGGGAGAGATAGGATCCCCTTTCCTTAGACCTCTAGAAGCTTGGAAGAAGGATGAGGGAGAACCATTGACAAGAACAATGAAAGTAGCAGAGGTGGTAAGTTGAGAGAGGAGGTCGACAACTCTAGAGGAAAAACCAAAAGAAGTGAGGACTTTTTGAATTAAAGACCAGTCAACCTTGTCATAGGCTTTGGAGAGATCAAGCTTTAGGATGAAACCCTGTTTCTTTGCTCTAACAAGAGAATGAATGTTCTCATGGACCATAATAATGGAGTCAAGAATTTGTCTTCCAGGGACAAAACCATTTTGTTGGTGATTAATTAAGGTAGGAAGGACAGACAAAATTCTAGAGGTAAGAACCTTGGAGATAATCTTGTAAAAAGAGTTGCAGAGGCTAATAGGTCTTAATTTGTCCAAAGAATCAACACCTTGAGTTTTAGGGATAAGAGCAATAAAAGTGCCATTGATTTCTTTCAAGAGTTTTCTGGCCCCAAAAAATTCCTTAACCCCATTGGATACATCTTTTCCAACAATCTCCCAAAATTCTTGGAAAAAGAACATTGGGAAGCCGTCTGGGCTAGACGCTTTGTTACCATCAAAGGAGAAAACATCATTTTTAATTTCCAAGTTAGAGGGAATGGAAGAGAGAGATGCATTCTTTTGATCATCAATGAGACAAGGAATGTTCTAAAGAAAGGAAGATTGTGCTTCAACATCCAGACTGTGATCCCTCTTGAGGAGGTCTGAGAAATACCTTTTAGCTTCATTCCTTATTTCATCCTCCTTGAACAACTCCCTATTATCCACCACTAGCTTATTAGCCCTATTCACTACTTTATGCTTAATCATCGACATATGGAAGAATCTTGTATTCCTATCTCCTTCCTTAAGCCGAATGCATCTCGATCTCTACTTCCAGAACATTTCCTCTTTGGCAATGATATCATGATATTTTTTGAGAGTCTCATTTTCATCAGCAATAGACACAGTACTGAAACCATCCTTCTGGATTTGATCCTATATTTCTTTTAGTTCTTCTTGAACTTTGCTCTTAGCCTCAAAAATATTCCCAAAGCTAGTTTTATTCCAGAGTCTTATGTTGTCCTTCACACTTTTGAGCTTTTTGAGAACTTTAAACAAAGCCGTTCCCTCAACTTGAATGCTCCACCATTTCTTTATATTTCTTTTGATTTGGAGGTGAAGGGTCCACATTTTTTCAAATCTGAAGGGAAAGCTTCTCCTTCTATTGATCGAGTCAGTAATGAAGGTGATAGGGAAATGATCAGATCCAACTCGAATGTGAGCCGTTAAGGAATAGAAGTAATGACTATACCAGTCATCAGAGATGAGAGTTCTATTAAGACACACTTGGATAAGATCATTACCAGTTCTTCTGTTAGTCCAAGTGTAAGTGCATCCCTGTATCTCCAAGTCATTGAGAGCCTGAGAATTAATAAAATCCACGAGGGCCATCCTACTTTCCAGTTGAGGAGGACTTCCACCAAAATTTTCCTCCTCTCTCAAAGGAGTATTGAAGTCTCCCATAACCATCCAACTAATATTTTTGAAGCTGTCCCTAGCCTGTATAATTTTTTTCCAAAAAGAGTTTCTAGCCTTCAAAGTATTAGGAGCATAAATATTAGTGAGAACCCATGAAGTACCATCTTTTAAATGCTCAAATTTGATACAAGAGAAATTATTGTCCTGAATAATAACATGACCTTTAACAGTATTGAGGTTCCAGATGGTTGCAATGCCTCCTGAAGCACCTTCGGAGCTGCCACCACTAACATTACCATTTTTAAAGAACTTCAATGATTTAACTTTTTCTCTGCTCATTTTGGTTTCTTGAATTAGAAAAATATCAGGATTACTATCTCTTATCATATTCCTAATGATATCATGTTTATGGGGATTATTGAGTCCCCTAATATTCTAGGAGATAATCTTCATAGGTACTTACTGATTCCCAACTCCTTAAGAGTCTTTTGGGTTCCATCTGCAATGTTCTTGCTGGCCTCCTTATCTCTAACTTTATGGTTAGAGGGTCACCCTGGGGAAGAGGAGATGTACCCCACATCAACTTGAGCTATTCTGCTGGATTTTCTTAGAAGGGAAGTCACGGGAGTAGATCCTTTCTTATTCCTATGTTTTGGTTGTTTCCATTCAACTTCTATCATAGGAGCCTCTTCCGGGTTGCTGAGGATTTTGGAGATTTCTTCTTCATTACCCCAGTTAGGAGTTCTGGATTCAGTTGAAACATTGTTCATTCTTTTTGAACTCTATTCTGAGTTCGATAGGTTCATATCCAAAATTGCACATTTTTGGGCTTCTTGAATTTCAAAACTTGGCGTGGCTAGTGAAGAGTCAATCCTTTCTTCTTGGGGGTCAGGGATCTCTCCTTCCTCAGGTTGGTAATATTTTGCTTCCAGTTCCTTGCCTTCATAAGTGTCAGCAACCACTTCAACTAACTCATTTGAATATTTAGTTTGATCCTTCATTTTGTTTATCTGAGCAATACCCAAGGGGTTGGCTTTGGTTGGTTTATTTCTTACTGCTTCCTGGGTTGAGGGGCTAGAGATAGAATTTGATGTTACTTCCTTCTTTTCCCCCAAAGGATTAAAGCAATTGGATTTGTCTTCCTTATTCTCTGGGTTTTTAACTTGCCACACCATTTTCTTTGGCAGCTTTTGGTTTTCAATATGGGGTTTAGGCTGCTTAGGTTCTACCTTCGGCTTGAATGGGTAGGATTTTGCCCAGTGACCTATTTTTTTACAATGGAAGCAGGCAAAGGGGATAGATTCATATTGAATATGTTGTTTCCAAGTTCCCAACTTTGAAACAAGGTCTATTTGTTTTGGCATATCTGCATCAGGGGCTACTCCTACACAGAACCTAGCATGAGTCAGTCTCCTTTTTGAAGCAGTGACTGGATCCATAGAGGGCAGCTCGCCAAAGGAGCTTGCAATTCTAGAGAAGATACTTTCTGCCCAATATTCAAGAGGCAAGCCTGGAAGCTTTATCCAGACTGGGACTTGCGCCAAGAGAGAATCGTTCATATTCAGGTTTGGATGCCATTTTCAAAGGACCAATGCTATCTTTCCTACCATCCAGGGGCTCCCATATAGAATATTAACCTTATCTTCTTCACATGCAAAAGTAAAAGACAGAAGGCCTTTAGGTAAAGCCGAGACTTCTACATTTCCCTTGAGGACCCATTTTCATTTGACAAAAGCCCTAACAACTTCAATATTAGGTCGCGAACCCATAAATTTCCCTACCAAGGAGTTCAACATACTGTTGATATTATGGTCCAGGACCTGGTCAGGGATAGATATAGCGAACTTACCACCAAAAGGGTCAGAAATATTCTTGACAGGAGGTAGGGAGGATTTACTAGTTGGTCTAGTTCCAAAAAGGGAAGACCATTTCTTTTTTTCCTTTCCGCTATCAATGGAGTCATCATGTGGAATAGGCCCCCCATTGGACCCTTCCCCCAGAAGCCCAGATGAACCCGTTGCCTCCTTTGGCAGAGTACCATCATGCTGCAAGTCAACAACAGCCTCCGGGATGTTCGAAGGCTTATCCTTATCGCCTATGGGACCAGCTGCATTGATCTGGCTGCTCCCACCATTGGAACTAGAGTTCCTGCCTTGCAGAGAATTTGAAATTTGAGTTCGCCCATTGTTGCCACCTTATCCCGCTCCCATCGCCGCTTTGCAAAATCCTTTCTTAATTTTAACCATTGTTGATTTTAAGCCCAAACTGAAGTATTATACGTGCATATCAATTTTAACCATTGTTAATTTTAAGTCCAAACTGAAGTGTTATACATGCATGTCAATTTTAACCATTGTTGATTTTAAGCCCAAACTGAAGTGTTATACATGCATGTCAATTTTAACCTGATTTGTTTTAAGCACCAAATTGAAGTGTGAAAGCATGCATGTCAATTTTAACCAAATTTATTTTAAGCACCAAATTGAAGTGTGAAAGCATGCATGTCAATTTTAACCAGATTTGTTTTAAGCACCAAATTGAAATGTGAAAGCATGCATGTCTATTTAAACCCAAAATCCAAAAGTGATTTAACCCTAAAGGATCCTGCAATCAAATTGTTAGTGGTGTCCAAAATAATCTGGAATGATCAAGCCTTCTCTGTAATTTCGCCACTCGCTACAAACAAACAATTAGTAAGAAAAATCTTTTTATTTTTATTTTTATTTTTTTAACCCCAAAATAAAATTACAAAGAAGATACCCCTGATGAATTTTAGAGATCTTTCCAAAAATGTAAGAATTTTAGAAAAGGACATTGATTTGTACCCTGGAGAGCAGATTTATGGAAAAAAATAATTTTTTAAAGATATAGTTTTACGTTAATTATTTGACATCAAAATAAAAATTGTAAAGAAGATACCCCTCTGAAATTTCAAGAAATTTCCAGAAATGTAAGAATTTTAGAAAAATTCTCTGATTTGTGCCCAAAATTCAAAATTTATTAAAAACATTAAAATGATCATATCTCGGTCAAACCAGATTTTACAGACCCAAATTTTTTACTATAAATGTGTCTTAGGAAAATTAACCTGCTGTTAAAAAATCTCACATAAATTCATTTATTTGCGCAAAAAATCAAATATTTATTAAAATAATTGAATCTATCATATATCTCTCAAAAATGATGATCTAAAGCTGACTTTTTTTACTATAGATCCATGAGATGATCATTAACTTCTATTAAAAAATAATGAATATATTCGCAATAATGTGGAAGATATGATAAAATCTTTGAACAACTTGCAATCTTGCCTGGAACTTGATCTACACAATGTTAGTCTTGATTTTTTCTTTTAATAAAACATCAGTTAAGATCAGAAAACCTCTTAGAATATGAATTTAAAAGATAGGTGTATCTTGCAAGATCCAATACCTATACCTGTAGGCATATACAAAATTCCAAATCAGAGTGCTTTTGATTCACATCGGGTTCACCAAAATGCGTGCATGCAAAATTCATCTTAAAAAGTATCAATTTGAATCAAAGAGAAATGACGAATCCCTATCTAATGAAAGAATTCCAACAAACAAACAATGAAATAACACAATCAAGCAAAATAGGAACTATAAATGAAAATCCAATTAAAGACTCCCTATTCCATGACTACGTATAACTTCCATTACTCTTCTCTTCTCTGTGGTATGATGGCTCTCAGATATTGCACTAGCAACCTGCAAGTGACACAAAGATTCAAAGTTTGTGATTGTTGAAAATGGAGATTGAATGCTCAATTTATAGATAATTGGGGAAGATTGATTGAAAGGTGGAACAAATTGATCAAGAAGTGGAACTCAGGTGAGCTCACATGCTGATTGATAGTTGAACTACTGATTTAGAGGTGAAACATAACAGATTGAATAGATTAATTGAGTCAACTGATTGAGAAAAAGATAATCAAAGGAAGAAAAATAATGATTGGAGGAAAATTAATTGATGACAAAGCTAACTAGAAGATGAAAATAGAGTCTGGAGAGATAAATGATTTAATTAATTAATTGATTGAATTAATTATTTTAGCATTTGCTTGCACTTTAACTTAGATTTTCAATTTAATCTTTGCATGAGATTTATTTAAATAATTGAATTTATTTTAAATTCAATTTAGTATTTGAATATATTTAGAACTTGACTTTGATTTTCAATTTGATTCTTGAAATCATGCACATGTGATTGAATTTGGAAGAAATTAGAAGAATATGAAATTAAATGAAACTAGAATTTGGGGATTTGGAAATGGAAGAATTAATTAGTTAATTAAATAATTTAAAGAAACTATTTAATTATTTTAGAAATAGAATTTAATTAAATAATAATGATTATTTGAATTAAAGGAATTAAATCACAATAAATTAAATAATAAATATTTAATTAATATTTAGAAAAGGGTTAGTGATTAGATGATTAGAGATAGAAATTGAAAATAAATTTATTTAAATAATAAAGATTATTTAAATTGGGGAATTAATCAAGAATTAATTAAATAATAAATATTTAATTAATATTTAGAAAATGATTAAAATGATTAAATGATGAAAGAATAGGAAATAGAATAATTAGTAAGATGATGAAGAAATATGAAATTAGAAGAAATAGTTAATTAAATTAATGAAATAATTATTTAATCAATTAGAGGAATAATTAGTACATGATCAATGAGACATTTTTAGGTGTCTACACAAAGCTTACAAAATTGGTTAATGCAAAATTTAAGAAAATAATGATTACACAATTTGAACTTTGTTGGAGGAGGAGGATGACACAATTTACAAAAATGAAAGGAAATTGGAATTTTAAAATTAGGGCCAAGGGAATACCACTTAATTTTAAAATCAAAATTTTAAAAATCAAGGCAGACTATAATTAACCTCTTAATTTTAAAAATTTTCTTGAAAGTTGAAGTGTTGAATTTTGAAGGTATTTCCGATTCTAGAGGGATAAAAAAATGATAAAATTAGCCAATCTTCTGGATTTAGGCTATTAAATATAGTCATAACAGTCTCTCGAAATTTCAGGAAAAAAACTGAGGACCGTGGCAGGAACGCACATGGTCTGACCAACTTTTCTCGAAATATTTAGGGATGGATATTATGATGATTTTAAAGCTAACCCCACAAAATTGGCAAATTTTACGATTTATAGATGGGAGAAATGAAGGCGCAAATGAGAAAATAGGACCCTATTAGGGTTTTGAAGAAAAAGAGGAATTGGATTGTAATTTTGAAAAGAGTCAAACCTAATGGATAGGGACACCTTAGAAAATGTTTAGAAATATGAATGTAACTGAAATTGATTTGAAATTCACACAAAATCCAATTAATTTTTAAAATTAGGGTTTGATGACCTAACCACTTAATTTTGAAATTTGAATTTTGGGAAAAAGGGGGAAATTGAAAATTTTAATTGTAGGATTGAAGACAAATCTGAGAACAATCAGAAATCTGAAAATTAAATGGAAATCCAATGTTTTGCACAAGTTCAAGATGATATTTGAAAATTAGGGTTTTAACAAGTAATCTCTTAATTTTGTAAATTTTAATTGAAAATTGAACAAGACAAGGAGGAAATTGAATTTGACAATCAAGACAATTTTCAGATCTAAGATAACCATAAGCAATTTTTTACAAATTACAAGTTCAATGTTAAATTTAAAAACTAGGGTTTTTAATGATTTAACCACTAAGTTTGCAGAAAATTGAAACTTGTAAATGAAAAATATGCAATTTTGTTTAAAGGAAAGCATGCAAGATGTTGGGTTCACCAAAATGTATTGGTGGAAAAATGATAAATAATATATCAAGAGGAAAACTACCCTTTCCCTCAAAGAGAGATGAGAGTTTCACTATCGATTACCATTCAAGCACTTTTCACCATTACATTAGGAAGAAGGAGATGATAATTCACTAGATTCAATATCTCCACACAAAGATGGTAGATTGAATTCTGAATGAATTGGGAATGCTAAGTTGATCCCCTCTTCCTTGTTTGATTTGGAAAGGAATTTGACTGAATTATGTAGTGCAAAAGTGACAAAAAATTGATTATAACTTGAGATCGGAATATAGGATGAAGTTGTGCACCTGGATCTGGCAATAAAATGTCAAGATGATGACTGTTAAGCTTCACAGGGATGTACAAAGGAGCATGCACTCCACAATATGGGCATTCAGAAGGGCGAATGATATATCAAATAATTTCGCCTTCTAACTAGGAGATGAGACCAAAGTGAAAGTAACCATAATAACATAAGGACCATCATCTGACATTGAATTAGATGCAGAGATGAAGTAGAGGAATGCAAAGGGAATGGATTTGTACCTGCAACTCATTGTTGGTTTTGTTAAGAGACTTATTAGATTTATGTTTTTTTATCATTGACCTTTTTCGCTCCACTATCAATGTGGTCTTGGGCTATGTGCCTAAGACGATATAATCTCTCAGCGTTATGACTAAGTACAATGTGATATTGGAAAAACTTAGATCCATCATACCAACGAGAATATGGTCTGTTGTCTGTTATAGGTCTAATCTCAAGAAGGGTGATGAGATTGTATTTCAACAATCTTTGCATTATGCTCAGATAAGAGTTATTCAACTTGGTGAAGAGTCTATTATGTTGTGGTTCTTGTGCAGAAGCTATCGAAGGAGTAGCTTCGACATTAGCCACAATTTTGTTCTTTCGAGATCCTTCCGAAGACATGCCTGTGAAAGTACTAGTACGAGGGTTTGAAGAGGACTCTTTGAATCAAGTTAGCTTATACTGGTAGTCAGTTAGCGTAGAACATAGATTGGCAATTTTTTTATATCAATTGCGAGATAACTTCTCCCTCAATGCTGGTTGTAGGTTTATGATGAACATCTTTTGTAAATCACTATTTTGCAAGGCAAAGGGGATCCTGGTAGAGATAGATTAGTACTATGAGATAAATTCTGTAATCTTCTCATTTGGCCTTGGCTTACAGTGAACAAGGTCAATGATGGTGAGCCTACTGCCAATGTTGGCATGAAACTATCTGAGGAAGAGTTCCATAAACTGATCGAACATTTGGATAGAGTGATCAGGTAAATAACTATACCATTCTAACACGGTCCTCTTAATAGAAGATGAGTTTAGTTTAAGAAAGACAAAAATCCAGAGTGTGGTAGTCACTACACATGGTCATAAATAAATCGATATCCATATTGGGAATGAAGAGGGGAAAAAGATGGAGAAGGGACAAAGGAGGTTAGAATGCAAATAAATCAAACAAGACACAATAAAAATACAAATAACCAAATTTATACCTTGTCTTTCACCTCTCCCTCAGATTGAGCTTGATGAAGTGAAGGCACCCCTTTTGATGCTCCACTTGATTTGCTCCTTACTTGATGTGGATGTAGATTTCTCTCCTTTTCTCAAAAAGATTAGGATTTAATAGGATTTGGATTGATGGAGTATTGATCGATGAGGATTCAGGATTGAGGATTTGATAGAGGACTATGTGAAACTGATAAAGATGTGATAGAGGGAGATGAGAGGAGAAATTAACAGCATAAGGATAGAAGAATGGAAGACCCCTTTGTGAGGAAAAGAGGCTCCAGATTATATATTGGAGGAGGTCAATGGAGGGCCAAGATCGATTTGATCATGAAGGGCTAGGATTGGTTTGAGGTAGTGGGCATGGATAAAGGATACCTTGAAGGAATATAAAATTCCTTGGGAAAAGGGGGGAAAGGAATTTGAAATTTCAAAATGAGGATGCATAGGGGGATTCATAGAAATTTGAATTTATTTGAGAGTTTCAAGATTGATGTGACATGAGTGGGGAATTTAAAATTGGAGAATACTAATAAGTGGGGTTATGAGAGGTTCTAGAAGAATTAATTAGGTTGAGGGGGATTAGGAAGAGTGATTTGTAGGAATCACATGACTAGGTTAATTAAAATTAATTAACTGAGTGGGTTTAGAGGAAATAATTATCGAGGGACTTTAGAAGAATAGGGAAATAATTTATTTGATAAAATAATTATTGGACAATAGTGACATGATTAATTAAATTACATTTAATTAACGCCAAGAGGAATAAGGATACTGCAATTAAATCAATTAATTATGTTGACAGACTTAAATTGATTAAATATTGATTTAATTAATCTTAGGTGTCTACAGGGACCTCCATCACCACTGAATCGATCAAACTTCACCAACTTAGCCCCCCAAGGAAGGATTGTATTATGGATGGTGATGTCAAGAGGGCTCTTATGATAATAGACAAGAATCAAAGATTGGCTAGAGGTGGATGCTGGGTGCGTGAGCTGCAATTGAAACTATCCCATCTTTTGCACAATGGTGTTCAAGAATGGATTAGCAGGAAATAGAGGAGGAGGAGGAGGAGAACCATGTGTGTCACCATCTCCACCAGTACTGATATGAGGACCGATACTACCACTAGGGATAATACCAATACCTAGACTAGGATTGATAGAGGTAGTGTGCCTTGCAGCGAAAGTGGTAGTGAAACTACCAAGCATACAAATATAATCTAGGGGAGTGGTAAAAGCATTTATGCTAAGGATGGTGGGTTTAGGATCAACCACATGCATTGTCAAACTAGTTATGTAAACACCAAGATAAGAACCACAAGTGTCAGATGCCTATCCTAGGGAGAGGTACCAACCAAAGGTAGATAATTCTTAAAATTCATAGATAATGCTCTCAACATCTCTAGGACTCTTTTATTTGAGATCAACATGCCTCTTAGAGTGCTTGCAACATTTTCATCCTAAGGGATGACATTATCCCGATTCAAGAAACCGTCAAATTCTCTCAGATTCTTCTCTAACATGTTAATTTATTCAAAATTAATAGTAACGACAGAATCATGATAAAAAACAAGAGGGGATGGTGGAGGAGAATTCCTTAGAGAATTGATTTGAGAATAAGATTGTGAATTAGGTGGAGAGGGATCCTTTGTCAAGATGGTATTAAGAGGGTGAGAAGATAGGAAATCATTTATATTGGGAAGTGGATCATTAAACATCAGACCTGGCCTAGGAGGACTATAACGATTTGTAGGGACGCTCTCCTAGCAGTCCTTCTCATAACAACTCTTGTTGTAGTTTGGGTCGTAAAACTCATGGAAAAACTCCATAACACTTTGACCACACTATGAGGATCTTGCAAGACTACAACACTCTGTGATAAAGAAATTTACTTCGAGGTTTATTTCAAAGCTAGAATGTGATTATGTTTTGTCTTTTTGTTTTCACTATTTGCTTTACAGTTAGATTTTTAAATGAAAATATGCAATGAAGATCCTATAGAAATGATAATGCAACTAGTTCACATTGGGTTCACAAAAAATGTAGACGACAGGATTTGTCACCCTCAAGGTGAGAAACCTTAAAAAACAAACCTACCTTCACTCTACCTCACTTAAACTAGTGCTAAAGGTGAGCCAGGGGATGAAAATGAAAAGCTAAGCTAACAAACTACAAATCAGACTCTAGGATGACTTTGTTAAGTCTTTGTCCTTGAGACTAGCACATAGTTTTGGGACACCAATGTGACAAGCTATCATCTTGTATAGATGAAACACATAAGTTGTAGGAAAAGTGACAGGTATGATAAAACTACTACACAAGTGATACAATAATAAACTAAATCAATAGTATAGAATAAGGTACTAAAATAAAGTGAGAAAAGATGAGGGATGCTTACAATCAGTCCACAATTAATCCTCCCATAAGATGATCTTGCCTTCCCATGACTATAAACCTACACACAAGCAAGAAGGAAAATATTGGGGGTTGTGTTTAGAGGTTTGTATCAGTTAGACTCTTATTTCAGTGTTTCCACCTCCACGAACAAACTAGATAATAGAAACAATGAAAGATAAAATGATAAAGATAAAGATACATAATTAAGATAATAAGAAAATTTAAATGAGAGATCATGGATGTGCAAATTAACCAAGAAGTGTATTTAAACTCCCTCCAACACTTGTGAAGACAACACTATGAGTTATTCAAGAATCTGCAACAGTGGTGGTCTTCAAGATGCTGGAAAAATTGTATATGATGAAGAGAATGGATGCCAGAAGCTCAAAATATCTCTGAATGATCAAGAAGTCCCAAGAATGACCATAAATGTGATAGATATAGCCTCCCAAACAAATACCAATGTTAGTGGCCACAGATAGAGGTCTTACAAACTCTTTTGGGCACAAACTTAATGCTCAAACAACCACCTGCAGGCTAATAGATTCATGAGATGCAAGCGCAACACGTAGACGTCTCTGCGGCATGCTAGAGTCCCATGCTCAATTGGTCAATGTGGTCGCTAGAAGCCAAGTTCCAAGTTGACAAAGTGATCCATGTGGCAAAAAAGAAAAACATGGTAATGCATGATCTCCATTAACTTGGAGTAAAGATGCTTATGTGACGTGGAATTGCATGGGATTGATCTATCTTGGCTTAAAATTTTGATAGGATGAGTTAACGTATAATGGTGCAGGTTTTGTGATACAAAGACTACAACCAAACATTCTCTCTTAAATTATGTATAATTTAACTCATAGCCAATTGGAGTCCGGATAATGTAATAGATTTCTCTTTGTCTTCCTTTAAAGTCTTCTTGGGCTAGAAGAGCTCCAAGAGATGCTTCTCTAGTTGGAATATATATCAAAAGTGGTTTTCCTTCTATTGGAGGCATCAAAATTGGTGGATTCATTATATATTCTTTTAATAATTGAAAGGATTGTTCATACTTCTCATCCAATTTGAAAGAAACATTCTTGTGTGATAGATGAGAAAAGGGATGACATCTATCTACCAATTGTGAGATGAACTTGTAGATGGATTGCAACTTGCCTTGAAGTGACCTCAACTAGCTAATGTTATTTGGTGGTGGAATCTCCACAATTTATTTGACCTTTGTTTGGTCCACCTCTATTCCATTAGTTGAGACTATATATATCCTAAAAGCTTGCCGAAAGTGACTCCGAAGACACACTTCTTTTGATTTAGGTAGACATTGAGCTTATCCATATGTTGAAAGTGTATATGGTGAAAATGGATAACAATAATAATGATATTGAAAGGCTAAATGAATTCAACCACAAAACCCTAGCCTAACAACAACAAAGATCCACCATAACATATGAAGATTACCTAAGACAATGCAAATCAAATGAAATCACAAAGATTATACCATCACATGTCCAATAGGGTTTGGATCTCCATTCTTCCTATCTCCATTGATCTTGCTTGATATATTTGCTCTCAGATTTTATGTGCACAAGAGCTCAACAAAGAACGGAATGTGGTTGCAAGTAGGATCGCCTATGTTGAAAAGCGTAGTGTAGTCAAGTAGTCAACGGGGGGTTTGATAATGAAGGAAGCATCTCCTTATATAGAAGACACTATATGAAATGGAGGGATAATATTGAGAGGTGTAAAAGGAGGCTGACTATGATTAAAGGGTAGGTAAAAGAAATAATAAAATAATGAAAGAGGTAGGTAGTGTATGAATTAAGAGATGAATGACATGTGTCATGGGTAGAAAAGGTTAATGGATTAATTAAATAAATAAAGATTTATTTAATTAATAGAAGGAGTGGGATAATTAAATAAATAAAATATTTATTTAGTTTAGGAAAAGGATAATTTAAATAAATAAATGTATTTATTTAAATGAGAAATAAGGCTAGAAGAGGATAAATGAATTAATTAAATAAATAAAGATTTATTTAATTAATAGAAGAGTTAGGCTAAAGTAATTAAATAAATAAAATTTATTTATTTAGACTAGACAATTTTAGGTGTCTACATTTTGCCCCTCTTTGAGACAATGCAGCTTGTTGCATTGTTTCAAAGAAGATAATATGAACTGATACAAAGGTGCCCCAAGATGGGAATGATATGCCCCCTTGAGAGATTGGATGAAAAAATGTCTGAAAAGATCATAGATAATCTCTCGATAAGAAAGAAAGGCTAGAAAGGGTTGACCAGATAGGATAGAGTGACAAAGTCACGGGGTAACGAAGACTGACTTGGGAAACGAGGGATAGGGCAGTCTATAAGATAGACCATGAGGGAAATACATCCTCATTGTCATCTACACCTCTAAGAGATTAGAGTGTAGAGAGAGAAAAGAGCAGCAACAGTCAGCAGCAATGGCTTTGGTTCACAGATTCGACCGCGTTTGCCGATTCCAGAGGCCAGTAGAGGCAGGAGAGCCAGTAAGTACCACAAAACCTCCTTGTACTTTGATGCATTTATTATTGTCATTAATGCATACTAGGTAGAGTAATAAATGTGCTTAGAATAGGGTCCAAAAAATGTCAAAAATGTGTAGGCGCGTCTGCGTTGGTGCCAGGCGCGTTTATGCGGTCTAAAAGAGTGTTTATGTCATGAAAGCATGTTTGTGTCCAAAAATGTGAATTTGTGTCTTCTAGGTCAAATCAGCAGTTCTGTGATGAACATACGCTGTCGATTGGATAAGCTGCTGAGAGGATACAGTCAAGCAGGTCCTTTAGGGAAGACTAGGATAACAAATAGGGCTAGGATTGACAATTCTGTGATAGAACATATGTTGCCAATTAGGAAACTTCTCAAGAGGACTCACTCAAGAAGAGGCCCTAGGATAGGATAGATCAAGGCACTTTGTGATGAACAGTGAGTACCAAGATATAGTACTTTGTGATGAACAAGGAGTACTAAAATATAAGCAGCACTTTGTGATGAACAGTGAGTGCAAATGTGAGCAACACTTTGTGATGAACAGGGAGTGCCAAACATGTAGTACTTTGTGATGAACAGGGAGTACCACTAGGATAGAAGCAACACTTTGTGATGAAGAGTGAGTGTCACTAGGACTGAGATGATTGATTTGTGTGACTGCAGGAGTATTTGCCTATGCTGGAGTCACGAGAGAGATTCTCGTCAATGCAGAGGTTATGACCAGAGCTGATATTTGAGGACAGAGCCACAATTGATGTTATGGGTCTGCGATTCATTATGTATGTGCTTGAGTTTTAGGCGAACATGGGATTGCTGACTGCACTAGCTGAGAGATGGCACTCCGAGACTTGTACATTTCATTTGTCGATGGGGGAGATGACAGTCACCCTGGAGGATGTATACAGGATTCTGCGAATACTGATCGATGGGGAGCTAATTTCGTATGATCGAGACGGAGACAGGGATGCCCTTAGATGAGTGTTCTAGGATCTGGGACTGGAGATGAGGGTGGGACATGTGGCATGGGATACCATGACATGGACAGGATTATCACTACCAATAGTGTTGGCAAGAGTTATCAGTGGGTTCCTCTGTATCAGTTTTGTACCATTTTGTATGATGATGTAGACACCTGCAGGTGATTGTAGCCATATGATTTTGACATCATTGTATCATGACACTTTATATATATATGAGATGATTCATCTTTGCGGCAGCTATATGCATGTGTACCTATGTGATGAGATGTTCTTATGTGATGCTTATGATATGGATGCAAATATGTATATGATGCAATGCAATATTTTTTTTTTGTTCTTTTATGTTTTATATGTGTATGCATGATGAAAATGTGAATGTATGTAATGCAGATGAATACAATAATGCAAATGTAAATTGTGCTAACATGTGTTGTGTGCAGGATGTGATGCAGTTGTGATATCTATATGTATGTATGAAATGCTTATATGTGGTAATGCAGGTGCAACTACATGAAATGCAAATGTTTTTGGTGTGTCATTATACTCAGTCATGTGATAGTAGGCTACGCGGACTCGAGAAGGACGATGGAAGTCAATCAAGAAAGGGGGATGGAAGACACAAGATATGAAAGTGAAAGAGCTTCTTGTGCATTATCATCATTGAGCTTTATTATGGCAAGTAGGTTATGACAATCGAGGCATATGTTTGACCCAGAAAGTCATTGTACCTGTTTGCATGGAGATAAGACAGTCACAAACAAAGAATGCCCCAGTTCACACTAGACTCATAGTGTCCTCATATCCTTGGACAAGTCATAGCATTACTAAGAGACAATCCAGAGACAACAAATACAAATAGGTGACGATACCCCATCCTCGCCTTTCTAGTCAAAGACATCCTCGAAAAGCTAAAAGACATGTCACCAAAAAGATAAAATCAAAAGAAAATCAAGACTCGACACCAACATCCACTGTAGTCCTCAAGTTTAGTGTCCCTTGTCACTTGTATAAGTCTTATTTGATTGTGTTCACAATGTTTACTTTCACAAAAATGATAGATAACACGGAACCATATGTTGTCTGAGTCTGTTGAAAGATTTGATTTTGTTGAAGCCCATTGTTGCTGCTGTCTCATCTGAAACTGACTGAATCCATGAAACTGATACTTTATTGCAAAGAAGATGGAACTTTATTGCAGATTGGCGATGCAGATGCTGGTTTATTGCGAATTGGGTGCGGATAAATTGAAGAAAGCTGTAAGAAACTGTACTCCTTGAAACATGTGATGCTCTTAGTTCCACACCCATCACTAGATGTAGGATTTTCCTTAGCCATAGATAGGAGCTGATTTATTATGGATGGAAAGGAGTGAAAAGGGAGGTTTATTATGAATGGCGAACCAATCTTGGGTAGATCAATAACAAGCCATGATGGGAATGTGTAAGTTTATTATGGATGAATTGGTTGTAAGTGTGTGCAAAGTGAAGTGATGAAAGAGAATCCTGAAGGAGGGAGGAGCAATGTCTCTACACATGGTGCTGGTGACCCAGTTTTCACCATGGTACTTGCCCAGGGCGCCACCAAAGTGGTTTTAACCATTGGACAAAATTATTTCTCTTTACTTTTTTCAATTTTTTCAATGTTTTTTGTGTCACAAGGCGCCTGTTTGCCAGGTTTTCACCAAGTAACGATTTTTTTGTTTTATAATTTTTTTTGTATTTTTGAATTTTTTGATTTTTTTTGTATTTTTGAAATTTTTGATTTTTTTGTATTTTTGAAATTTTTGATTTTTTTGTATTTTTTGAATTAGGATATTCCAAAGAGCTATGTGTAGAACCTGCAAAGGTGCATGCTATTGATAGGATCCTCCATAGGTTCACCTTCTGTAGTTGAGAGCTGATATGCACTGGATGCATAGGCTATTGTGATGATGTAAGGACCAAGCCAATTTGGTTCAAACATGCCCTTCTTCTCTCTGTCTTGCTGATTTTTAGGATTTTCTCTGAGAACTAAGTCACCCACCTCAAATGTGCTAGGCTTTACCTTATGATTGTAGTTGCATCGTTCCTTGACTGAATGATGTGTAGCTTGAGTGACTGTCTTCCTTGATAAAGGAACTGAGATAGAATTACTAGCGTGTGGACTACACGGGCCCGTATGCGTGTCACCTAAAGAAGTTTGGGCATCCCTGATAAAAAAGTCCTTCAAGGAAGCTCCATTAAAGGTCCATGATGTATCGCCAGAAGGTAAAGGATGTGTGGAACAAGTAGATGAGTGATGAAGGCTTATGATTGCGAAAAGAAGTGAAAGTAGGATAGCATGATGGAGACTTAGGATCAACAAGTATTCTATTTGACTTGAAATTTTAGAACTTTTGCCCCCAGTTATTTTGGTATTAGGGGAGATCAACTCTTTCTCTTTTTTCTTCATAGGATTTTTAGCCTTGACCTTTATTTTTGCAGAGTCCAATAGATTTTGATTTTGATTTGGACTAAAGGACTTCTCTTTATTTTTGACTTTTAAATTTTTCTTTTCAAAGCTTGATTTGTGATCCTCAATGAGTGAGGGCTTTTGTAATTCTTGTTGATCCAAGTTTGGAAGTGGAGTGGAAATGGAATGAGTGGATGAAAAGGTAGAGCTATTTGAATTCTCGAGAGGGCTGGCGATACACTCAATAGATTCTTTGTTGGAACCACTCTTAGGACTATTGATATCAAGAGATGCTTGCACCACTAGAGGAGATTTGCATTCAGACTTAGTAGCCACAACACTAGGTGGTTCACACCCAATTCCTTGGCATTGGAAATTGTTTGTAGGTTGTTCCTGTTGACTGAATACCTTAGGAGATAATGGGAGTTGGTCAACATGAAAGATATACTCACCACATCCCATGTCTTTAATCTTGAATTTTTCTTTTAGCTCTGATTGTTTGGATGTAGAAGCTTTTAATGATTCTGGATCCACGTATGATGAAGATGGAATAGCCTCTCGATTGACTGGTATTTTTATTTCTGATCGAGGTTGCAGATTGTTGCAATATATGAATGGATTTGGATTTTCTTTGAAGGTCACTTCAAATCCATTGTGTGGAAACGTGATACATCGATGATATGTAGATGGGACTGCACTCATCTCATGAATCCATGAATGTCCCAAAAGTATGTTGTATGTGAGGTCAAGGTCTAGGAATTGACAAACCACATCTTTTGTAACTGGCCCAACTCTGAGAGGTAAGGTGACTGTACCCTTGGATGAACGCTCTTCATCATCATATGCTTTGATGGTAATTTTGTTTGTAGAATTCACAACTTTATCAGAATATCCCAGTTGTTTAATAGTGGTCAATGTACAAATGTTTAGACCTGCTCCTCCATCTATCAGGACTCATTTTATTTGATGTTTGTGTATGAAGGCTTCAATATGTAAAGGTGCATTATGTGGTTGACTTACGGAGGCGTCATCGGGTTCTGTGAATGTAAGGGAGTGTGGAATGGAAAGGTATCCCACCATGGCTTGAAACTGGTCCACGTTCAGATCAGTAGGTAGAACAGTTTCTCTCAAGATTTTATCAAGAATGGCTTTATGTGCGGGGGATATGCGTAGGAGCTCAAGGATGGAGATGAGCGCAGGTGTCTTCCCTAACTGTTCTACAAGGTCATACTCAGGCTTAGTTGATGAGGAAGTAGTGTTTTTGGTTGGAGCAGCTTCCAAAGTGAATTTACCTCGACGGGTTGTAACATGACATTCAGAGGTAGGTTCGGAAGAAAATCCAACACCTTTCAGAACGATCTTGGGTCTCTGGGTATAATTCTCAGGGGTTTTGTCCTTGATGATAATGGTAGAGACATAATTGTCCATCGAGATGTGATTGATAGTTGAATCATAGTTATAAGATGCTCTGGTATAGTTGGTTTGGTCATCTGTGGCTGCAGCTTTTCCCTTGTCATGCTTTGGGAATGGTTCCTTAAACATTTCATGTTCTTGATTGGATGAGTGTCCTTCAATCTCAATGTCACCTCTATCAATAAGATCTTGTATGATGTTCTTCAGTCGATGACAATTTCCTGTCTTATGACCCTTGCTCTTATGAAATTCACAATATTCATCATCATTCCACCAATTTGGTTTAACCTTTAGTTCATATGGAGGAAAATTTGGAATAGTGATTACCTTGTTTGCCACTAGCTTTTTGAAAACTGACTCAAGTGGTTCTCCCAATGGAGTGTACTTCCTTCGTGATTTAGAAGTTGTTTGAGTATTCACCTGATTTGATCTGGAAAAAATAAATTTGGGTCGCACTGTATTGGCATCAACAACACCATCATTGACTGTGTTCTTGTTTTTATTCCAAAATCTTGGCTTGTCTTTTCCTTTAAAGTCATCTTTATTTTCCTTGAATATCTTAATGACTCCTTGTTCAATTAGGACCTTCTCTGTTGCTAAGCCTTTTTCAATGACGTCCTTGAAGGTGGAAAAACAAGCTTTCCTTAAGTCATAACCAATCTCTTTGTTAACATTTTGGGTGAACATTTCTACCATTTGTTTTTGTGGAATTTCACAAGAGCATCTGCTAGCTAGATTCCTCCATCTTTGTAAAAATGATGCAAAGGACTCTCCCTCTTTTTGGTTGGTGTTGCACAAAGTAGTGACTGATATGTCTGTCTCTATATTGTAGGAGAAATGTTGAATAAATGCCTCTGCTAAGTCACCCCATGACTTAATACCAGGTGGAAGTTGGGAGAACCATTCCATAGCTTGATCACCTAGGCTTTGCAGGAATAATCTCATCAAATATGTCTCTTCTGAAGCTACCTCAATGCAAGCTATGAAAAACTATTGTATGTGTGCCTTAGGATCCCCTTTTCCTCTATATTTATCAAACTTAGGTGTCACAAAATGTGTAGGAAATGGAGGCATTGGAATGCTCTTGTCAAATGGATAAGGACATATGTCTCTCATTGTGTAAGTTGGCTTTGATGTATTTATGTCCTCCATTTTCTTTTGTAAGTCCCTGATTTGTTGTTCCAAATTGCTCTTAGGTGGAGATCAACTTCTTGGACCATACCCCATGCTTGAGGCACCAATTAGAGGAGGAGCATGTTGCATATATGGATGATATTGATCATACACATGTTCATATGGAGGAGGTCTATAATGATGCTGTGTATATGGACCACTTGGTATAGATTCATGTTGAGGAACGAAATATCTGCTTTGTCCATGTATACCATACTCTACAGGCATGTCATGAGTTTGTTCTAGTGTGTTGTCCCCAAATTTGACACGAGGTTTCCTTGTGTCCAAATTTTGAGCATGCCTTTGAATATCCAATTGCTTTGGTGGTTGATCCTTAGCATTGGTATGTGATTGAGCATATTTTTCTGCATAAGACTTCCATAATGGTCTGTGAAGGTGAGTATCATATGCTTGGCCATGTGTATGTGGGACCTCTAGTTTTTGAAACAAAGATGATGGTGATTCAGGCACAAGATGTGGTCTTCTATTGCCTCCACTATTAGGCCTCCTTTGATCCATGTTGGAGTGAGGTTGTTGCAAAGGTCAATTTTCCATTATTTGAGACATGTCAAAATCATGAGGTATCTTGGCTCCACTTTGTGCCATCATTTGTAAGAAGTATTGTCTATCCCTCCTCATTATTTCCTCAACCAATCGATTGAAATGGGGATCCATAATGGATTCTTCCACATCTGCTGAATGTACTGAAAATTTGCCCATATCATCATTGTGTGTATCATTGTTGTTTGTAGTGTCCATGTTCTCAACATTTGGAATTTTTCTATAGGCATCCATGTTAGGTAATGTAGTATGATCAGAATTGAAAAAGATATCATTGTCATACTCATAAGAACTCATGTTTGCGGACTCTTGAGCCTCTTTAGTTTCTCTCCTAGATTTTTGAAGACAGGTTTCAACCATGAACTAGGTATTGACCGAGATGTGTGAGACTAGATGAAAATGGAAAAAGTATGGAAGACCAAGGGTTGGATGGAATGTAAATGAATCTGAAGTGTACTTGCAATGTCCAAAGTGTAAGACCAAGTATGTATGTAGTAGAGTAGGTGTGACTTCCAAAGAGAGGATAGTTTCTCTTGATGAGGTAAGTTGACCTTGACTCTAAGTAAGACCAAATGAGACCCAAAGGTGATAGACCTTGATGAGGGACCGCTTAGCAAAATGTTGTTGTATGTAGTGTGTTGACAAAGTATGATGAGGACAAGAAAGTGACCTTTTGACTCAAGTTTAGACAAATGTAAATTTAATGCAAGATGTAAAGCAATGATGGACTTTGTGAGACCCAAAGACAAGTTGAATGCTAGATGAAAACCTGGAGAAACAACCTAGGAAGCTCAAGAATTCCGAAATTGATTGCTCTTGTTTGCTGGACTGTAAAATTTTTCCAATTTGTGAAGTTGTTGGTTGTGACCAAATTTGAATGTTTGACTGTTTTTTGTGACAAGAGGACACAATGTTGATGAGGACTCAATGTTTGCAAGTGTTTAGACTCACAATGACTCCAAGAAAAGTGTGTTGTTTGATGTAAAAATGTTTTGCATACACTTGAAGACACAAAAGACACAATGTTTTGCTGTATCATCTTGAATGTTTTGAATGTTTAAAATAAGTCAAGCACAATTCTTATGGCTAGCCAAGACAATAGTTGTTGATCCCACATGAGGTTTTAACCCTGAGGCTACGCTATTCAGAGAGGATACTTAGATGCTTGACCTCATTGGCTCCACCCTCGACACTCACTTCTCGGATCAACCAAGCATCAGTCCCCATGAAAACTCCCCATGGTAAACTTTGTATCTCTACTAAGAACCATATGTGTGTGGGCCGCTACCACAGGTTCGACCTCCTGCCTCAACAACTAGAAGGATTTTGGCTTCTAAAACAAAAAGGTGCTAGTAAGGGAATCCGCTTGTGTGGCCATACATGCAACACTTTCAGCTCTATAAATACAGAAGGCTCCCAGCCCGTAGGGGTTACGCCCTACAACTGATCAAATAAATTTGATCAAACGGGTTTATGGGGAGACATAGTGTCGGTATGAACTAATCAGCACACGTTATCCATAGTTTTCACCATGAATACAGTTGTTTATAGTGGTTCGGAAGAGGTGGGTTTTCCTCGCTACCACTTGGGTCGTTCTCTTCTCACTAGTAGTCCTAATGACCACATGGGAAGATAGGGCCTCTAAAGATTAAACAAAAAGAGCCTATTGCTCAAGACACAAAAGACAATGATTCAATTTTAGTGCACCAATTGAAGTGTTTGCTAGTCTATGAAAACAAGGCACACAATAAAAATCCAAAAAACCTTGCCAAGGACCTGCAACAAAGATTTATTAGTAGTTTGGATTGTTTGAAATAATCACCCCTTCCTGCAAGCACACAAGTTAGGTAAATTTTAGATCCAAAAGACTTTGTGAAATAGGGGCCTTCAACAATGCATTTTGTTGACCAATTCAAAGATCTGATTCATCATAAAAAAATACCACTTGTAAAATTTCAAGAGATTTCCAGAAATGTAAGAAAATCCAAAAAAATTGCTAATTTGCTCCAAAAATTAATTTTTTATGAAAAATTATAAAAAATTCATATAAAATGCAAAATAGATCCAAAAAATCTAAAATTTTTATTGGAGAGTCCTGATAGTCTTCCAAACTTACATAAAAAAATTTCTGCAACAAATCTAAATAGTTTGTGAGATATGAGTAAAATAATGGAAAACCCTAGTTTTCAAAGATCTGATTTTTGAGGAATGATTTTGCATAAAATTTAAAATCACAAAGAAAAAATCCTATGTATAATTCTGAGAGATTTCAAAAAATGTAAGAAAAACCAAAAAATTCGCTAATTTTCTCTCAAAATTAATTTTTTATGAAAAATTATAAAAAATTCATATAAATTGAACAAGTGATCCAAATACTCTAAAATTTTTACTAAATCCTTTTGATACTTTTCTCAACCTACAGAAAAACTTTGATGCTAAAATTTGAAGCTGTTTGTGAGATCTGATCAAAATAAGGAAAAACCCTAATTTTTAAAGATCTGATTTTTAGGGAAATATTTTGCATCAAAATTAAAATCACAAAGAAAAAATCTTGTGTATAATTCTGAGTGATTTCCAAAATGTAAGAAAATCCAAAAAATTCTCTCATTTTCTCTCAAAATTAATTTTTTATGAAAAATCATAAAAAATTCATAGAAAATGAAAATATACTCCAAAAATTTTGAATTTTGTATTGAGTGCTTCTGACACTTTCTTCAACCTGCAAAAAATATTTGGTGCAAAATTTCCAAGCCATTTGTGAGATATGATCAAATGTCTCCAAGATCTTGATTTTGTGTCCAAAACCCTAGCTGCACAAGATTATTCTCCAAATTGTTTTACAAAACAACAATATAGGGTTAGAAAAATCTGCAAAAAATATAGATCTAACAAAAATAAATGTCCCACGGGGCATGCCAAAATGTATATGGTGAAAATGGATAACAATAATAATGATATTGTTCAAGGCTAAATGAATTCAACCACAAAACCCTAGCCTAACAACAACAAAGATCCACCATAACATATGAAGATTACCTAAGACAATGCAAATCAAATAAAATCACAAAGATTATACCATCACATGTCCAATAGGGTTTGGATCTCCATTCTTCCTATCTCCATTGATCTTGCTTGATATATTTGCTCTCAGATTTTATGTGCATAAGAGCTCAACAAAGAACGGAATGTGGTTGCAAGTAGGATCGCCTATGTTCAAAAGCGTAGTGTAGTCAAGTAGTCAACGGGGGGTTTGATAATGAAGGAAACATCTCCTTATATAGAAGACACTATATGAAATGGAGGGATAAGATTGAGAGGTGTAAAAGGAGGTCGGCTATGATTAGAGGGTAGGTAAAAAAAATAATAAAATAATGAAAGAGGTAGGTAGTGCATGAATTAAGAGATGAATGACATGTGTCATGGGTAGAAAAGGTTAATGAATTAATTAAATAAATAAAGATTTATTTAATTAATAGAAGGAGTGGGATAATTAAATAAATAAATTATTTATTTAATTTAGGAAAAGGATAATTTAAATAAATAAATGTATTTATTTAAATGAGAAATAAGGCTAGAAGAGGATAAATGAATTAATTAAATAAATAAAGATTTATTTAATTAATAGAAGAATTAGGCTAAAGTAATTAAATAAATAAAATATTTATTTAATTAGACTGGACAATTTTAGGTGTCTACAGAAAGATCTTGCCTAATATTCTCAAATGATCTTCTATGGTGAATGAATTTCCTAGGATATCCGATCTACATAATCTTTCATAAAAATATGCATCATGTCATGGAAAATTGTGGTCATTTCTCTTTTGTATGTTGCTCCTACATTCTTTATACCAAACGACATAACATTCCAATAGTATGTACCCCATGGATAGGTGAAAGCTATTTTGTCTTGATCCTTTGGAGCTATCCTTATATGATTTTAACCAGAAAATCAATCCATTAATGATAGCATAGCATGTTGCACAGTCAAATACACAATCATATCTATGTTAGGCAAAAAAAAAAAATCCTTTGGGCATGCTTTATTTAAATCTCAAAAAATTGTACATACCTTGATACTTTTGTCTATTTTTGAACAAGTACAATGTTGGAAATCCATTCAACACGGTCAATTGGTCTAATAAATCCTACATCCAACAAATTCCTCAATTCCACTTTAACCAAAAGGGTTATATGCAGATGCATGTTTCTTAATTTTTATTTTACTGACTTGACCCTAGGAGCTATTGATAGATGGTGCATGATAAGATTTGGATATAATTCAAGCATATCCACATAAGACCAAACAAAATTGATTTGTCTATCCTTCAATACCTTGATAAAATTTTCCCTTTCTTGTGCTGATAAAGAAGTTGCGAGATGAAGGATTTTAGGATTCTCCTCTATTCTAATATTTACTAGTTTTGTCAGTTCAATGACAACTGAAGATCTATCCTGATATTCTGGCTAGGGAAGAATGTCAAGCCTCCCATCTTTTCACACCTCAAAGAGGGTTTTACCATTGGATGCATCCTTTATTTTTCCTTTTTTTGATCTAATATTAGTGCATTGTAGTTTTCAACATTAATCTATCTTTTATTATCATATTTTTGTGACAGGAAGGCTTATCATTTTCTCCAAGAGAAGAATGCATTATTTAATTCATAAGTTAAGTATGCATCATAATCTCCTGCAAATGAAGGATACTTTGGATTCAAGTAATCAATTTTAGCATTGTTATTGTAAAAGGTCTCAAGCTTAGGTGTGGTTTCTTGCCCTGAATCTATAAGTTTATGATGTACAAGTGGAAGGGGATCATTAGGTTGATCAGAATTAAATGATATGATGGTTAAGACATATAATTTATCAAGGTTTATGATAATACATTCAAGGTCAAGATTGATCCTCACCTCAAGGTTATCCGTTACATATGATATTCAATCCTCCTCGTAAGTGTCACTCTCAATATTATGTGAATCTTGCTCCAATGGTTTAGACCTTTAACTTTTTTCCTATTCGTATATTCTAGTAGAATGGTAAGAGTGAACCACATCCATCTGCTTCTCTTTAGAGGACACCTTAGAAAGTCCCTCCCATTTGTGAGAATTTATCTCACTATCATTATGCAATTTGTGAATTTGTTCAATTAGTTTGGTAGTAGCTTTTTCTATGATATCCACTCTACAGCCCAGTCATTTTGTGTCTCTTGCAAATGAAAAGTAGGTTTTATAGGTTAAAAGAATCCTTTCTTTCTTAATGCAATGGGACTGTGGCCATCATATCCCAACCTTTTCATTATATTAAAGCCCTTACCATACTGTTCACCAGGTAGTTGTATTTCTAATTTGGTTGCCTTCAAATAACTATCTTCATTTTTATATATTCATTTCTTAATGTCCTTTTCTTCACTTTCATCTAACAAAGTTCCCCATTTGATAAAAGGACCATGAAGTTGCTTCATAGGAACCAAAGATTTTTGTTTTTCCGTAAATGGTTTGCCATAAGACGTGGGTGAAGGGGGTAATCGAGATATACAAAACTTGTTTGTTCAATGGAATATTATTCATACCCTTGTCTTTAAGTTTAAAAATTGGTTCTATCGATTTGGATGTTGATGGTAATGAAGTAGTGTCATTGTATGAAGTAAAAGAAGAAGCGACATGGTTATTGGGTACAATGAGTTTGGGTTAAGGATTGATGGTATTGAAATATTGAAAAGGATTAGGATCTCCTTGGATGGTTGTTTCTTGACCATTATGAGGAAACTTAAAACAATGGTGATATGTAGATGGGAGAACTTGCATTGCGTGGATCCAAGGACATCCAAGGAGTATATTGTACACCAAATAAAGATCAAGTACCTAGCAAACAACATCTTTTTCTATTCATCTAAGGTAAAACAACTGATCCTTTGGAATCTCTTTCTTCTTCCTCATAAGCCTTGATAGTGATCTTCTTTTTGGGATCCATGATAATTCGAGAAAACCCAAATGCAAGGACTAACTTAAAAGTAAAGATATTTAAACCAACCACTCTATCTATAAGGACACATTTGATTCTATGCTCATGGACAAGTAATTCTATATGAAGGGGTGTATTGTGAGGTTGATTTATGGCCATATCATCATGTTTTGTAAAAGACAAGAATTAAGGAGTGGTAAGGTGCCCCACCATGTCTTGAAATTGTGCTTGGTCAAGATCTAGTGGTATAGTAGTTCTTGTAGAGCCTTTTATAGGATAGCTTTATGGGCTGGCGATAAATGTAAAATCTCTAAGATAGACATGTGAGACGGTGTCTTTTTAAGTCAGTTTAGAACACTATATTGATTGGTCATGGAAGATGGCTTAGCTGGTGCTCCTTGAAGGGTAATATTTAATTGACATGTGGTAACATTACAATTAGGTTTGTTTTTTATGGTAATTATATTTGCATATATATGAATCACTTTTAGATATGTGATTAATGACATAGCCATAAGATGCATTTGTGTAATTGACATTATTTTTACCTAACTAGGAGGGGGTTCCCTTTTCATTGTTTGGAAGTGGATCCTTAAAAGCCAAATGTTCCTATATACACCTAGAAATGGTTTGAAGATAGTTAATTAAATACACAGTTATTTGATTAATTCCCCTTCCCAATTAATTGAATTCACAAGCAATTTGATTAATTTATCTATTCATCTAATAGTAAATAAATCTACATGATTTATTTGTATAGTTCATTTCATATCCCCCTTTCATTAATTAATTCTAAATTAATTAATGTCCCCCATATAAATCAATTCTTCTAATCCCTAATTAAGATTAACAAATTCAAGTTTGTTGAGATTA
Source organism: Cryptomeria japonica (assembly GCF_030272615.1). Lineage (NCBI taxonomy): Eukaryota > Viridiplantae > Streptophyta > Pinopsida > Cupressales > Cupressaceae > Cryptomeria > Cryptomeria japonica. Next base: position 49,706,966 of record NC_081408.1, on the reverse strand, counting down.
ATTATCATTTTCTAATTATTTTAATTTCTAAATTCAAATGAGCACATGGCTCCTAACTTTTAACCACCTAACCTAACCATCCCCTAACCTAACCCATTCCACCTAGCCTTGGGTTTAACTAACCCTATCCTAGCACATTCTAACCTCCTTATCCTAACCTCCCATGGTGTGGATATTTTCTCTTTGAGATACATGGAACTTTGGTCACATGTCTCTTCCCTTGGACACTTGCCCTCTCATGAGAAAGGCTCCTTGACACTTGTCACCACAAACATGACAAGTGTCTCTTCCTCCAACCACTTTTCCAACTTCCCCAATCTTGGCCCTTGATATGTTCAGATCAGATATGGACCTTCGATTCCTTCCACCTCAACTTTGGCCTTGGAATTCCTATAAATACCCCTCATTTTGGAGCAATGAGGATCCAATCTCATATCAATTTAGGCATTGTTACTATAGGCATTTTTCATTTCAATTATCTAGTAATTAGCTTTGGATTAATTATAACATGTTAATCTAGTTTCTTAAATCATGCATTTCATATCATTTACATAATCCATCATGATAAAGTAGCTACTCAACTCTTGAGTTGTCACTTTGGAGGTCATTGCTCCACTGAGAGCCCATCAATCCAACACCTTCAAGGTCCTCAAGAATAGAGGAAAATGGGACATTTCAAGAAAGGCTTATGGTTTTCATTTCTAATCTAGTTTTGAATTAAGCTTTTCAATTACATTTCATTGTCTCATTATATGTGTATGCCTTTCTTATTGTTAGGTCCAATATGGAAGGCTAATGTACTGAGAGGGGAGGGGTGAATCAGTACTCCAAAAACTTTCAAACATAAACTGAATATTGCTGAAACATAACATAAAACATATAAATAACATTCATACATGATTCACTCCATAACTCATATATTTTGGTTATGCAGAAACTCCTTGTTAGAGAGAAAAACTACGGTGGGGATGGCACCCACAAATTCACTACTGCAATAATAAAGGTTGCTCGGTTAGAGCTACATGTTTAGCTATTTATGATAGCTTACCCTGTTAGGAGTATCAAGATCTTTAGATCTACCTTGCTAAAGGAATTTACAACACTTATACTAAATTCTGCACCTGGTTAAAGGCTTTACAATTTATAGACCTTGTTAGAGTCTTTTACCCTATTAGAGCTTTCTCTTACTACTCAAAATAATACAATTAAATCTTTACAAAATATCTGCAGCTTTACATCTAAAATGTTATAGTAGATTCTATATGCTCAATATGAAATTACCTTTCTCATAACATACCTCGGTAATTCATAAATTGACTCGGTACACCCTTCTGTTTACTCTGTTCCTTGACTGTTCTCTGCAATCCTTCTTGGTTGTGACCTCTGAATAACTCTGTCAACTGTAATAGTCATAACACTCTGTGCTTACTTATGATCTTTTGCTTTGTTAACTTATCTAACACATAAGTCCTTTTTCATCATCATATCTCTATATTTTGATCCTCAATTCATGCTATATAAATAGATCTCTTATGACGGTGATCTGATCTTGCTTCGATCTTACAAACATGATTCCTTAAATGAATAACCATACAAATTATTTGATTGGTTAGATGACCTCAAAATCATACACAATCTTATGGTGCAATTTCCAATGTGATAATGGCTTCCTGTTTCCTCGATCTTTGTAACACGTTTCCCATTTATGTCTCGGTTCAATGAATCTGGTAACACATTTCACTCGGTTTATATTAACTCGGTATACCATTTCTGCTGCTCGGTAGACATAGAACTTTACTCGGTAGACAGCTCGGTGTATACTGAACTTTGTGATTTCTTCCTTCTGTTATCGACTAGCTCTAGTGCTTATCGACTAAGTATTTCAGTAGTATTAACCAACTAGAGTATATAGAATGACTTTGGACATAAAACTAATGACAACTAGTAAATAGTAACAATCTCCCCTTTTGACATTAGTTTTGTATGTTTGACAAAACTCTTTTCAAAGTCATAACTCAAAAATCTATATACTTACAAAATTTTGATTAAACTGATAGTATATACAATTGTCAATAAATAGTATACTCAGATATACTCCCCTTATCAATATACTATAAAAAAATCAGATTTTGCATGCTCGGTGTTCATTGATCCTTATTCACTGCTCTGCTCCCCCTGTCAAATTCACCTATATTTTTGATACTTTGATATGCTCAGTGTTAATGTTCTTGTATGTACTATAATACACTATTCGCTTGATGTACACTATACTCCCCCTTTTTGACAAACAACAAAACTAGTTACCATTCGATGGAGGCAATTGGTCAAAAATGGATTTATACTTTGTGCGTGCATCGGTGAGGGTAGTAGAGAGTGCAGTCTTGACATTGTCCATTAACGAATTCTGAGTTGTAATGTCAGCTAATAATGAAATCAAACCATCTAAAGTGCTTCCTTCTTGTTGATTCGATAAGGAGGTAGCTCGGTTGATCTATTCTTGGACAGAGGACAAGTGTGGAATAAATAAGGTTTGAAGAGTCATTACATCCATTCTGATTTTGTGTTCTTCATTCCTTAATTCCAACTGTTGAGCCATGAGTGATTGTAACTTGGTATAAAAATTCTGAATAGAATTTGGCTCGGCGGTCAGCTTTTTCGAGAGATCGGTGATCTCTTTTTCAATAGCATCAGTTTTATTCTTGGCATCCTTAATGAATAAAGAAAATGTCCAGAGTTTTTGAAATAAATAAAGAATATGTTTGAGTTGAGGGGTCAACTCAGTAATTAGTCTTACTAGCTTAACTTTACCTTGAGCAATGGCTTTTTGTACCTCTTCAATCATTTTGGTTGTAAGCTCTTTATCCTTCAATTTGCTCAGGTACTCAGATGCGTCTACTCTTGATGCTTCTAATGTAGTAAGGAGTTCATCCATTTGCACATGGATGGCTGCATCTTTTGTCATAGTAGCTTCAGGTAGCATTCCGGTTAAAAGTGCTTTTACCTTCTGAAGTACTTTGTTTTTCTTTTGTATAGCCATTTGTTTCTCTTACTCTACCTTGGCTTTGCATAGTTCACCAAATTCAATGAGTGCTTGCCCTTTTAGTTTGGAGATGTCTACATTTGGCAACACAATCGGTTTTGACAAATCAACTTTGAAACTATGCTTCCTCATTTTCTTCTCTTTAGAGGATGAGGCTATCATCGGTTGAACTAGTACAATGGCTTGGGAGGCTTTTTCACCCTCGGTAGGTTGCTCGGTCGAGACAACACTTTTGTCGGTGTCCTTAGCCTCTGTTGTACTTTGCGGTGTTTCCTTGCTTGGTGTCTTGGTTGCAACGGTCTCAGTGCTAGTTGGTGCTTGAGAAGTCTGTTCCCCTGTGGCTTGAGAGGTAGCTTCTCCTTTGGTAGACTGTTGTCCCTCTATGCCTTGTTCGGTGTCCTGAGGTGTCTCGGTTGAAACATGTGTAGTCACTGGAGGATAGGCCTTGACTTGCTCCAAAACTTATTCACTGGATACCAGTTTGGCATAGACATTACCTTCTATCATTTCTGTTTCTTGTGCCTCGGTGTCCATTACATTCTCATCAAGTTGTATAGTTGATGTAGGATCTGGCTCGGTAATATCAACTATCTCAACTTCACTTTGGGTTCCTTCAAGCTGAATTTTGAAAATGTCTTCCCATTTTTTTGTTATTTCCTTCTCCACTTCAATATACAATCCATTCATCAGTTTCAAGGCTCTTTTCTTGACTAGGAATTTTGCTTGGTGGGATTTCAGATGTTGTTTTATTTCATCTATCGACATGTTTGGAAAGAGATGTACCAGTCATCTTTCTCTTATTTGTATTTCTGATTCAATAGCATATTTCCACCTATTATTAATGTGTAAACACAATTCTTTTGGAAGAGATTTACTTACTTCCAATGGAACTAATCAGAATTTAAGAAGTGTACAGATGATAGCTTCTTCAATTTGTCTCTTTTTTGTATCAGACTTGGAGTCATATTTCACAAACCTGAATGCTCCAAATCCACCATATTGCTTCAAATTGTTGCAAAAATTTTCAACACTATGTATATTTTTCGGCTTGCTCTTGACAATCTGAAACTTACTTACATCTTCAGATTCAGTGTCACTGGACTCTTTTCTCAAAATGAGTCTCTGAGTAGACTTCTTATAATTCTTTGTTACCTTAGGCATGGCAACATTTTTCTCTTTCTTGCTCAGTGACACTGCAGATGATCTTGTGTTTGGTCTCTTCACAGGTGGAGTCAGTGATACCTGTGATGTATCCTGTTTCTTTCTTTTCAAAACTTTCCCTTTAGGCAAATCGGTGTTCAATGTAATTGCTGCTTCCTGTGCTTCAGATTCCTCCTCGGTGATGAGTTTATCGGTCTTGATAGGTGTAGAGGATGAACCTTCTCCAAATTTCTCTGTTAAGACTTTGATCATCTTTGATGCTTTGCTTGTAGTCTTAGGTACTACAATGCTCATCTTGACTTTTTCTTTAACTTATTTATAAGTACCATACCAAATCTTAGTAGCATGCCTTGGAAGTTCAAGAAAGGCATCTATCTGTTGTTGTGTTATGTCAAAGTCAATTTCATAACCCATTGGTGGCAAATATTGAATTCTTGGTTCTACTACATTGACATAGCAGTCATCGGTGTCTACTTCAAAACATATTTCATTCTTGTATTTTTTCACTAACTGGGGTGGAATCCTATACCTGTTATGCATTTTCTCCTGAAACTTGCTGAAGTAGTCATCCATGATTTCATTAAAGTTATCACCTAGCTGCTTAATGAAGTCATTGATTTGGTGAGTGATTGGTCGGTGTAGCTCCCAAACTACATTACCGACTGATGGAAAGAATTTTTCAAAGTAGAAAAACATGCATACCAGGAGTGATCCAAACTTTAGTGTATTTGCCCAGTTGTTCTTCTTCGGCTTCCTAATGGTGTTGAGATTTTCAAACAAATTTTTTAACAACACTTCGCATAGATCAATTTTTAGTCCCTTTTTCACAATTTTATAAGCCATATCAACAACTACACATGGTACACTGTTTTTCCTAGCCGATTGAAAGAAACAATAACCTATGACTCTAATTGCAAACTTTAACTCTACATCTATAACATTGTTCAGTTTTAGACCTCTGCAATCAGATTCAACTCCGGTTAGAATAATCAGTTCTTTCTGTGGTATCATCTTCTGGGCTCGGGCATGATCGAATATGGGATATTCGATGATCAATTGGATGATTTCTTTGGTTATTTTAAATGGTTGTTCCTCTAACCACATGAAGTCATCATGAACTCTACTTAAAACAAACTTAACCCATTGGGGTTTGAAGACTTGTGGGTAGGTTAAGGCTTCGGTCAATCCTTTGATCTTGATATGTTCATACTTGCTGTCCAGCTTCCCATCGGTACACAATTCATCATATGTGTCCTTGATCTTTGTATGACCTAATTCTTCAAGTTGACACTTAATGAAGAATCTAACATCCTCAACTAGTAAAACCCTTTCCGAATGAGTGAAATTGTAGTTTTGTCATCTGGTTCAGATGCAACTTTGGGCGGTAGAGAATATTTCAGCGAGGGCTTCTCAATGCTTTCAACACCAATAGGGTTCTAAATTTTAGGGGCCATTGGATGAATATTGACAAGGGAGTCTTAGGGTTTGACAACTTAAAAATGCTTTCAATATGATAAATAAAATAGATGTTCACAGCTCATATGATCGGTTAACTGATTCAGAGAAATGCGTAAGATTGATGTAAATACCTTGTGATTTCGCTTCGGAAGAGTTTGATTGCTTTTGTATCGCTCTCTCTACTTCTTGAAAACTTGGTAAGTGTAAAATGACTGTGCAAAAGTCATTAAGTACACATTTTTCCTTCTCGGGATCTGTGCAGGTAGGTCAGAAAACATTAAATGCACTCGGTTCCATTGAAACCAATTACCTTCCTTTTCACCGACCAGAAAAGCTTCCTGTATTTACCGACTTGACAGGTTTCCTGTACTTATTGACTTGTCTAAAAACTAGTTAAATTTTAAAACATGTTATTGCATCTTAGCTATACAGATTTTGGAAATAAAGTACAGAAATAGGAATTGTTAAGATATGATCTTGAGAGAATGCAGTCCCTTCATACCTTTACCGATTAATTTGAAACAGATGCACCTAACTCGGTAGGTAAGGTGCTTTCTTCATTTGTTGATACATTTTCTTTCTTTTTCCAAATCATCTGTAATTTCCCTTTAATTTCCTTGGTATCTTCTCTGGGTTGATCTCTGCAGTCTTTAGTCAAGTGTCCAACTTTGTGACAATGAAAACATGCCATACCAGGATTTCTCCATGATCTTCGATTGATTATTCCAAACCTTATAAAGCAGTTGGCACTTATATATCCATATCTTCCACAACATTCACACCATATCCTTGTATTGTAATCCCATGGTATTGCAGTATACTGTCGGTTAAGATCTGTGTGAGTTCGGCAGCCTCTACTGTTTGCTCAGTGTGCATTCCACATATAATTCTTCTGCTTAAACCAACACTTCTCGGTACTGTGTCCATATCTATTGCAATTTTTACAAAATCCTTTGAATTTTGCCTTCTTATAATTGCTAACAGACTTTGTCCTACATTGATTAGATGTGTGACCATACTTATTGTAATTGTTACAATAACCATCAGACCTAGTGACATTCAGTTGCTTACCTTTTCTGATTTGGCAAATGTTAGCATTATGTCCTTGTTTTCCACAGTAGTTGCAAATAGGCTTCTTTCCTTTGATGTTCTTCCTATTTCCAGCTTGCTTTGATGATTCTCCTCTCTCAGTAGTGTGGATTCCTTTCTTAGTAGAGTCTCTTCCTTTGTAACCGAGTCCTACAACTTTGTTGGGTCATTTTGTATTTATTTGCTCATCCAACATCTTTGATGCTTCATAGCTTTTCTTCAGTGTTTCTTTGGATTTATTCTTTGTTTCAAGATCATCGGTCAACCTAGATACTTCAAGTTTCAATGTTTGATTCTCATTGTCTTTCAGATCTGCTTCATGAAGTGTATAACCCAATTGATCAGACAGATTTTGTTGAATTCCAGTCATCCTAATGATTTCATCATTCTTTTCAGATACTAATGTTTCAAGTTGTTGTTTCTCTCTTTCTATATCTCCTAATTTATCCTCGGTTGTCCTCAATGCATCAAGATTTTCAGTCATCTGTGGGCTGAAACGCTCATGCTCTGTTTTCATTGCTTTTAGCTGATCAGTCAGTGCTTTATTCTTTTCCTTTAGATCTGCAATCATCTCTTCAGTTTCTTCAGACATATTGTTCTCGGATGATGTCTCAATTTGTTCCACCAGCTCCTGTGAGTCCTGTAAATCATCAGATAATCTTCTTCTAACTTTCAGTGATCTCTTCATTTATTTCTGTATGTCTGCAATCACTTGATTAGCATGATCTAACTCATTTTGGAGATTCATAATTCTCTGAGATTTTTTATAGCCTTCCATTGATAAGATCTTTCTCTTTAGGCAGTTAAACCCTTTTCCAATATTAAAGCTCTGATACCAATTGTTAGGTCCAATATGGAAGGCTAATGTACTAAGAGGGGAGGGGTGAATCAGTACTCCAAAAATTTTCAAACATAAATTGAATATTGCTGAAACATAACATAAAACATATAAATGACATTCATACATGATTCACTCCATAACTCATATATTTTGGTTATGCAGAAACTCCTTGTTAGAGAGAAAAACTGTGGTGGGGATGGCACCCACAACTTCACTACTGCAATAATAAAGGTTGCTCGGTTAGAGCTACATGTTTAGCTATTTCTGATAGCTTACCCTGTTAGGAGTATCAAGATCTTTAGATCTACCTTGCTAAAGGATTTTACAACACTTATATTAAATGCTGCACCTATTTAAAGGCTTTACAATTTATAGACCTTGTTAGAGTCTTTTACCCTCTTTGAGGTTTCTCTTACTACTCAAAATAATACATTTAAATGTTTACAAAATATCTACAACTTTACATCTGAAATGTTATAGCAGATTCTATGTGCTCAATATGAAATTACCTTTCTCATAACATACCTCGGTAATTCATAAATTGACTCGGTAAACCCTTATGTTTACTCTGTTCCTTGACTGTTCTTTGCAATCCTTCTTGGTTGTGACCTCTAAATAACTCTTTCAACTGTAACAGTCATAACACTCTGTGCTTACTCATGATCTTTTTCTTTGTTAACTTATCTAACACATAAGTCCCTTTTCATCATCATATCTCTATATTTTGATCCTCAATTCATGCTGTATAAATAGATCTCTTATGACGGTGATTTGATCTTGCTTCGATCTTACAAACATGATTCATTAAATGAATAACCATACAAATTATTTGATTGGTTAGATGACCTCAAAATCATACACAATCTTATGGTGCAATTTCCAATGTGATAATGGCTTCCTGTTTCCTCGATCTTGGTAACACATTTCCCATTTATGTCTTGGTTCAATGAATCTGGTAACACGTTTCACTCGGTTTATATTAACTTGGTATACCATTTCTACTACTCAGTAGACATAGAACTTTACTCGGTAGATAGGTCAGTGTATACTGAACTTTGTGATTTCTTCCTTCTATTACCGACTAGCTCTAGTGCTTACTGACTGAGTATTTCAGTAGTATTAACCGACTAGAGTATATAGAATGACTTTGGACATAAAACTAATGACAACTAGTAAATAGTAATACTTATATACCATATTTTTAGCATCACATTAATTGGCATTTGAAATGCAAACCATAAGCCTTCCTTGAAATGTCCCATTTTCCTTTATTCTTGAGGACCTTGAAGGTGTTGGATTGATGGGCTCTCAGTGGAGCAATGACCTCCAAAGTGACAACTCAAGATTTGAGTAGCTACTTGATCATGTTTGACTATGGAGATGATATGAAATGCATGATTTAAGAAACTATATTAACATGCCATGATTAATCCAAAGCTAATTACTAGATAATTGAAATACAAAATGTATGCCCGTTTTAACTAGAGCGCAGAGACATAAGATCGCTGAAACGGAAATTGAAACATTCAAAATAGCTGAAGACCATAGAAAAATGGAATACCAAAGCAAAATACAAGAAGAAAACATAACAGGTCAACATATCAAAGAAATCAAACAAGTCCAAAATCAAAATCCAACTATGTCAAAACCTCACAAGGATTCAAACACATCTCAAAAGATAGGTGGTTCTTTTATGCAACTCTTAAAAACATCCCTAAAGGATTTAGCTGAGAAAGATCAAAATCGTGCACCTATGTCTAGCAAAGGCTCATCCCCCCATAAGCAAATTGACTCTCCAAAGGCATGTATTCTTACACTTTTTAAAAGCTTGCAAGAACCTTCCATAACACTCTCACTAAATAATACACCCAAAGCTGAAGTTCCCCAAGGGATATCCATGATTTCCATCAAGCCTACTTCAAAGGATCCTATTCAAAGCTCATCTCCTTCATATCCAATCATTAAATCATTGCAACACCCCCATAGAACTCCCTTGCAAATTGAAGTCCTTATTCATAGAACGCTCGTTAAATGTGTCTTAATAGATGGAGGAGCTGGCGTAAACATCTGCTCTTTGAGTCTTGTTCGTGCTCTAGGATATTCAGAAGATGCAGTTGATCCCCTGAAAAAGATCAAAATCAAAGCATATGGTGAAGAAGAACATTACTCTATAGGAATTGTGGCATTACCCCTCATAGTAGGATCTTTGCAAAAAGACACAACATGCCAAGTTCTAGACTTGGACTTACCATACAACATACTCTTGGGAAGACCATGGATATATGACATATAGGCTATTCCATCAACATACCATCAGTGCTTAAAGTTTCCATTCAATGGGTAGGAAATCACAATATCAGCAGACACAAATCCATTGTAGTGTTGTAATCATCCGAAACTAGCTCAAGAGGTCATTGTTTCACATAAAAGAGAGGCAACATCTTCAAGCACACAATTCAAGGAACAATCATTTGTATCAATTTTGTCAAGCATGGAAAAAAAATGCAGCTAAACGATCAAGGTACCAAAGAATATTTGCTATCATGGAAAAACAAACCAGAGCAACTTGAAATTGAAAGGGAAGAAGCAGATGTAGATGTCGATCTAGTTCATGTGTATGCAGAACAAACATTAGGAACTAGCCCACTTGAGCTAGGATCACATTCGGTTGACTTGGACTTAATCAAGGACAATCAGGAGCTACTTGCGCGAGGTCATTCTGACAAGAGTATCATTCTAGACATGGAAATACATATTGAAAGATCTGATATCTCTATCATGACCCCTAATATCTTTGAAACAATTCACCTTGAGGATCCTTTGCCCTTAATCCATCCTGAACTTATGGACTGGGAAAATGAAAGACATACTGCCATTGATACGTTTCCTAATGACCATGTTATATCCTTATATATTAATGCAATTGAACCCACAACAACTTCCACCAGGGATTTCACTAACGTATCTTTGAGTCAAGTGGGTGCCAAATCTCCTAGTTGCAAAAATGAAAATAATGAAAACAATATCAGGTCTAATGCTAAAAACCATTTATTGGCAACATTATACCTAGAAAAAGTAAAAAGAAAGGACGCATCTAACAGTGAAAACCTCCTTGAGGCACCGGAAGATGGGAGATTTGACACCTTACCTGAATTTTATCAAGAGAGGTCATCTATCCTAATAGAAATGACATAGGCCGTTAACATTGGCACAACTGATCTATATCCAACAACTTCTCTAACAGAACTAGCAAGGGAAAAATATTTGGAACTTTTCAAAAGGAGGCAAATAAAGAGATGGTCATATGCAGACATTCCAGAGTTGGATCTAGATCTTATAATACATCACCTGAATATCAGTCTGGGAGCAGGCATCAATAATGGAACACAACATGGATCGGGAGCAAGCATACTATTCATCACACCACAAGGTCATACAATTCCAAAAGCATACAAATTAAGCTTCCCATGCACCAACAACACAACAGAATATGAAGCTTTGGTTATAGGTGTCAAAATGGCTATAAAATGGAACATTACACAACTTCAAGTCTTTGGAGACTCTCATCTCATCATCAATCAAATTAATGACGATTACCAAACAAAGGATGACAAACTAATGCCTTACAAAAACATGGTAGATGATTTCAAGAAGTATTTTGTAGAAATAACTTTTGAGCAAATTTCAAGAAATGACAACAAAGCAGCAGATGCCATGGCAACACTTGCTTCTCTACTTCAAACACAGGAAAATCAAGAGCGTTATGAATTCTTGGTAGAAGAGTTGTTTTACCCCGCTCATAATTTTCCTGATTCCCAAACTATCTGCCACCTTGTTGGGCATGATTCCTCCCACTATGGCCAAACTTACACATACTTGAAAGATAACACCCTACCTCCCAATTTATCAAAGAACCAAAAGAGAAACTTTATTCGTCAATCTTCCCATTTTACCCTTGTCGTGGATACCCTGTTTAAAGGAGGTCTAGACGGTACTCTTTTAAGATGACTTGAACAAGAATAATTTGAGAAGGCCTTACATGAAGTCCATAACGACACTTGTGGCACTCATTCAAGTGGTTTTACACTTTTGTAAAAACTCATACGCTCGGGCTATTATTGGCCAACTATGGAACGAGATTCTTTTCAGATAGCTAGAACATGCAAACAATGTCAGATCCATGGGAATTTGATTCATGCGTCAACACAAGAACTTCATGCTTTAGCAACATCATGGTCTTTCTGGCAATGGGGTCTTGATCTAGTAGGAAAGATAAATCCTTCTTCATCCAATGGTCACAAATTCATCCTTGTAGCTACGAAATATTTTACAAAATGGATTGAGGTAGTACCTCTCATCAATATCACATGAGAACAAGTTGATGCATTTATCTTGAATTACATCATCTGTCGCTATGGAATACCAATGACCATTATCACTGATAATGGGCGACCATTCAAGAACCAGGATGTACAAGAACTATGTGAAAAATTCAAAATCCAACATAGGTTATCCACACCCTATTATCCATAGGGGAATGGGCAGGCAGAAGCATCTAACAAAACTATTATGAAAATCCTCAAAAAGATAGTGAACGATGCTGGAAAAGATTGGCATATCCAATTAAACCCTGCTCTATGGGCCTACCACACTAGTATCTACACACTAACAGGTGCCACACCTTTTTCTCTTATCTATGGATCAAAAAGTATATTGCCAATTGAAGTAGAGATACCTTCTCTACGTGTCTCATTAAAAGGTCTTATCCCAGATGAAGAACATCGAGTATCTAGACTGCAAGAGTTAGAACTAATCCATGAATGAAGACAAAATGCCTTTGATCATCTAAAGGTATATCAACAAAAAATGTGTCAGAGCTATAATCACAAGGTCAAACCACAAATTTTTCAAGTGGGAGAGCTAGTACTAAAAGAAAATCCACGAAACCGGTTAGATCGAGAAAAGAAAGGAAAGTTTGAACCAAACTGATTAGGTCCGTTTGTGGTCACAACAATATTTGGGTCGGGAGCATATCAGCTATCAACACAGGACGGGGATCAGCTCGAGGAACCCATCAATAGCATGCATCTGAAGAAGTTTTATGTCTAAAAAAGCAAAAAATCCAAAAACAGTGAAAAAGTAGAAAATCCAAAAACAGTGAAAAAGCGGAAAATCTAAAAACAGTGAAAAACAAATAAAAACAAAAAATCAAATATGAGAAAAAGTGCAATAAAAATAGATGGTGAAAACCTGGCAAACAAGCGCTATATGTTAGCTGGCTCTTCCGTCTATTAGTTCATGCATCCTTCTGCTTGCATTTCATTTCTGTCAACACTATTCATATCCATCATAAAAAGCCTTTATACATACGCGGGCATCCTAGGTAATTTCTCGTCATGGTTTGGATCATTGAATATATCATAATAAAGTTTGTTTCTAGGTTGGGGGAAAAATCCTGAACCTGGTTGGAGACAAGAAGTTTCGATCATTTTGAGCTCAATCAAACAGGTAGAACGACAGTTAGACAATGCTTGTCAAGCGAAAAATTGAGACACATCCAACGTTGAACATAAGATCACATTATCAACCATTAACTATCACATATCAATATAAACATGACAAAACAAATATCAATGGATAATATATCTTGAGTCATGATTTTAACACTTTGGCAATAATGGTTGAAGTATTTTATTTGGATTTTTGCTATCATGATTTCTGAGTAACTCCAGGATGTCTTTGACTACAAGAACAAGCTGGAAGGAACATGATATTTTTCTTGTCTACTGTCTGTAAATTAATCGTTAATATGTGCAAAGTTGTCTCAGGACATGATCATCGGAGTATCATGGGAGACATTTCAGACTTTCATATATGAATGGTTAATACTGCCTGTTTTACACAAGCAACACTCAAGTCATCTTGGTTCAATTATACCTCGATGCTTGTGCTAACTTGCAATATCAAAACCTAGGAAAGTAGTGCTCAGGTCATCATGGTTTAATTATACCATTTATGTTTGCACTCACTTCCTACATTTTAAAGGCTCAATGATGAAACATAGCAATGACTCCATGACCGATCTAATCATTGCATTTCATTTTTGCATTTGCATTTTAAAGAAGATTTGCATTTAATTCTGCATGGGATCACAATGCTCATCTTTTCCAAGCCCAAAGACTAACAGGGTATTATCTCTCTTATTATGTGATTGAGTACATTGGACTATAACAAAAATAATTAATTCATTCATCCTGCATGATAAGTTAGTTCATCTCATATAACCATTGCATATTAAGGCATCATTCATATAAAGCATCAAATCATTCATTCATTTAGTTAGATCATTGCATGACATTCATCTAATCTCAGATCATATAAAGTAGCACCATTGCATTGCATTGCATCCATCTCATATTAACATGCATGAAAAAAATCATAAAAGTATCATAAACATAGAAAGCATTGCATTGCACATACATCGCATAGCATTTATAAGAATCACCATACATATTTGCATTTGCATACATCATGTAAATAATGCATCATCATATGTCCATCATCTAGAATTCATAAACATATAGAAATTAAAGCATAAATCATGAAAGTAACTGCATGACATAATAATATATCAAATAGCATGCATCCATCATCTCATAGGTCATATAGAGCGAATAGGATTGATTGCATATCATATCATCAAAACAGGATCAATGTCCAAGGTACAATGATATCACAAAATATATGAGATACATCACAAATATACATCATGGGAATCATCAATATCTCATCACAAAAAAATGTGTACATGAATGAATAAATGTCCCATATTAGTATGACCACTAGGACGCGTAGCGAAACTCTGTCCTGATGTGGAAGGTATAGTAGCACCAGCTGCTACCCCTGTACCTGAGTCCCCATCTAGGGGAGTTCTCTGAAGTGGCCCTGTCACTCCTTGACTCTCAGTTTGACTCTGTCACGATCTCTTGCTTAGCTGTGAAAATCCTGGAGCCCTCTGATCAGGAGGAATGACTATAAAGTATAAGAACCTGTAATACTCCGCCTCTCAGATCCCTTGGCGTATAATCTTCAGGGCAGTCTTCCTTGAAATAGACTCTCCTGACAATTGTACCTGTGCCTCAACCTGCTGACATCTATCCCTAGCTACGTCTCTCTCGACTAGGAGAGAAGCCATCTGAGCCTCTAGCTGGGCCATCTGAGAGTCCCTCTCTGCTAGTCAACTCTCTAGCTATTGAACCTGAGCCTATAAGTTCATAATATGAGCCTGCTGCTGATAAGACGACATCCTAATGAGGATCTGTCGAGGTGCCTCTGCCTGTGGCTGCTCAGCCCATGATACTGTCATAGGTACCTGCTCAATCGGGGGAACCTCTTGCTCCAAAACCTGATGCCCCTAATCCCTTAGACCTGATCTCCTGTGTCTGACCGCCCAAGCCATCCAATTTGTATATACATCTCTGGAAGATCTAGAACTACTAGCTTCTGGTGTGCTTACCACTGCAAATATGCCTGCTCGACCAACTCCTTCATCACCATCTCCCCCATACCCCCATCATCATCTCCTCCATCATCGTCTCCAACATCATGATCTCCTGCATCTCCTCCATATCCATCTCCATCTTTGCTATCATCTCTACCTCCACCTCCTCCCCCCCGTCATCCCTCCATTGTCTAGGAGCTCTGCATCGTAGACTCTCATCATCCTCATCTAAGACTAGCTCTAGCTCATCCAGATGTGTCAGCCTCGGAAACCTGTGTATAGTACAATGCACAGCGTACTCATGTGTCATCCCCCTATCCATCACACCTGGAAGATAATCCCAATCCAGAGGTCCCAATGATTGATACTCTGCACAGGCTTGATCATATGAAATAAAAGGCCCCCAAGTAGCCACATCCAATCTCTAACGAGCATAATGAGCTGCACCCTGTGGTATCCCCTGTATCCTGCCATAATGTCTCAACACCCTCGTACAAAGGAATCACTCGATAACATAGGGTGTCGATCGAATCAGATATCACATCATGAATACATATGGTATCTCTGCTGCATCCTCGGGCCAAATCTCGCAATCCTTGTATGGCCTCCATATCACAATATCCAGATCATCCAAGGTCCGTCACTAGTACTCTATCATTGTCACCCTTGTTGATAACGCAGCTGATCCCTGGTACACAACTTGGTGCAGGTCATGGTACAAGTGCACCAACGTACATGACCCCCATGCAAATCGGGTCCCCTCTATCACCATTTGCTCAAGCAAATGACCCCATCCAACAGATAATCCCTTTGACCTATGATTAGGACAAAGGAAGCCTCCAATAAATCCAGCAAACATGGTAGGTAATGTGGCATATCCTAGCTCTAGCATCTCCTACCACGCAATATCGTATCCACCTATCTCATCATCCTCAAACACTTGACAAAGTGCGTCTATCCCACCCCACTTGCTGAGATCGTAATATACTAAATCGCCCATCACAGGGATGCGCAAAATACGATAGACATCCTTGGGTGTCACAGTCATCTCTCCCGTCAGAAAATGAAACGTATTATGCTCACTGTGCCAACACTCTGCTAAGGCTGTCAATAATCCCCAGTTTATCAAAGGTCAGGGCATGTCAAGAAGGGATGATAAACCACACCTGCCAACATCTATGTCTTCGGGAAACACTCCCGAGACTGGAGAACAGTAAAGTGCTCCTGCAATCAAATCATCTCATCATATTAGTTTCTTGATTTATCTATCTATCAAATCAATTTATCTTGCTCAATTGAGATTTTAATCAAATCTCGGTGGACCCCTATCAATGATGCTCATCTATCATGAGGTCATTATCAATCTTATCTCATCTCGCGCGTGCATCGAGATAATCAAAACTGATCATCAAATTTATCAATTGGGAGCATCTAATTTTATCAATTAGATAGCTAATCAAATCTCACTTTATCAATATCAAATCAAATCAAAACCCAAAATCGACAAATCAAATCATTTTCTCAAAATCACCCAAATCGAAAAAATCAAGTCAAATAAAAAAATCGAAAAAAATACTTTTATAAAAAAAAAATAAAAAAATTGAGAAAATCGAAATAAAAATAAAAATCCCCCTTGCAATGATGCCCAAGGCGCCTCTTGCGGTGCCGACGACGCCTGCGGTGGCGGCCGTCGCCGCACCACCGCCCCTCCCCCCCAAAAAAACAAAAACATAAAACGCAAAAAACAAAAAAAAATGTAGCATTTGAAAATAAAATTTTGATGTATTTTTTTTTTTGAAAATGCATAATAAATAAATTATTTTGAGATACAAATTGAAACATTTCGAAAAATTTGAAAAACCCATTTCGTAAACTGAAAAACCCATCTCAAAAATATAATTTTTTTCTCAACCCATCTAACGAAAATGCTAAAAAAATGATTTTTTATGCAAATAGCTAAATTTTTCAAAAATCAACTAAAAATTAACAAAGTTGGATTTTCTCGAAGTACGTACTGGTGGACCGTATGCCGGAGGATGCTCATATCGTCGAACTCTCTCGAACCTATGCTGGTGGTATGGGATTGGCAATTTCCTTCCTCAAGAGCAACTTTTCTCAAACAACTGAAGTGCACAAATGAAGAGTGGTAAAAGGAATTCACCTTTTTTAAACTCATAATGGGGCATTTAAGCGGGATTTTTATTCCACTGATTTTTAATCATCTAATCAATTAATCAGCTTGACAAGGCAGAGTTTTCAAATTTCTTATCGGGGAATGAATTGGATCGACTTTGGAAAAATCTCTAAAAATCAGAAAATCATTAAAATCTAAAAATTTAAAAAATTTCAAAAAAATAAAAAAATCGCGAAAAATTCAAAAACATTCGAAAATTATCTAATTCATCTCCCGAGGGGGCATCCTCGCATCAATATCTATCAATCAACATCTGGGACATCATATTGAGATTTATCATCTCAAACATCGAATCCACATCATATCGAGATTTATCATCTCCAAATCAAATCAGTATCATATCGAAACCAAATCCGCATCAAATCAAGATCGAATCTGCATCCTATCGAAATCAATATCGACAACATTATCAATCGATTTTTCTTTGAATTAACGCGTCACCACACCTCGCTTCAAAGAGGGGCAAAATGTATACACCTAAAAATGGTCTGAAGATAGTTAATTAAATACGCAGTTATTTGATTAATTCCCCTTCCCAATTAATTGAATTCACAAGCAATTTGATTAATTTCTCTATTCATCTACTAGTAAATAAATCTACATGATTTATTTGTATAGTTCATTTCATATCCCCCTTTGATTAATTAATTCTAAATTAATTAATGTCCCCCCATATAAATCAATTCTTCTAATCCCTAATTAAGGTTAACAAACTCAAGTTTGTTGAGATTAATTATCATTTTCTAATTATTTTAATTTCTAAATTCAAATGAGCACATGCCTCCTAACTTTTAACCACCTAACCTAACCCATTCCACCTAGCCTTGGGTTTAACTAACCCTATCCTATCTTGCACATTTTAACTTCCTTATCCTAACCTCCTATGGTGTGGATATTTTCTCTTTGAGACACATGGCACTTTGGCCACATGTCTCTTCCCTTGGACACATGCCCTCTCATGAGCAAGGCTCCTTGACACTTGTCACCACAGAGATGACAAGTGTCTCTTCCTCCAACCTCTTCTCCAAATTCCTCAATCTTGGCCCTTGATATCTTCAAATCAGATCTGGATCGTCGATTCCTGCCACTTCAACTTTGGCCTTGGAATTCCGATAAACAACCCTCATTTTGGAGCAATGAGAATCCCATCTCATATCAATTTAGGCATTGTTACTATAGGCATTTTGCATTTCAATTATCTAGTAATTAGCTTTGGATTAATTATAACATGTTAATCTAGTTTCTTAAATCATGCATTTCATATCATTTGCATAATCCATCATGATCAAGTAGCTACTCAACTCTTGAGTTATCACTTTGGAGGTCATTACTCTGCTGAGAGCCCATCAATCCAACACCTTCAAGGTCCTCAAGAATAGAGGAAAATGGGACATTTCAAGGAAGGCTTATGGTTTGCATTTCTAATCTAGTTTTGAATTAAGCTTTTCAATCACATTTCATTGTCTTATTATATGTGTATGCCTTTCTTATATACCACATTTTTAGCATCACAGTTCCTCATTAGATTTATGTCCATCGAATGATATCTCCCCTATCAATCAAATATTGAATGGTATTTTTTAGCCTTTGACAATAATTGGTCTTATGTCCTTTGCTTCTATGAAACTCACAGTAATCTTGATCGTTCCACCATGCAGGTTTAACTTTTGGTTCATAATCTCTCACTTCGAGTAATTCTATAAGGATAATCTTGAACTATTAAGGAATAATGATGCAAAATAAGCCAATGTCCAGATCATAGATCTCACTATGATGATGACTAACTTTGTTAAGATTTTGATACTAGTTTAGCTCCTAAGTTGAAAGATGATAAAATCCCGATAGGGGAACTAACCAAGTTGTGATAATGGAGATCTCAAAAAGTGCTAAAAGAACCTTGATTTTTGCCTAAGTTTAGTTTCTATTTGTGAAATGTATGGTATATGGAAAATCTATCTGATATGACCCTAGACTGAATGTATGGTTTTTTGAAGTTGATTCTTGGTGGAAAAGGGTATCTGAATTATAAATTTGTTTTTCTCCCTAGGCCTATCCTGATGCTCTCTGTCTCAAATGTGCTAGAACATAGGCACTAAAACAATCTGTGAATGCGCCAAATTACTCAAATGCACCAAAATAAGTCTCAAATGCACCACTATTTTTATTGAATGTACTATTTAAATTGACAAATGCGCTACATAATAGTGCAAATGTGATAAAGAAGTTGCCAAATGCACTAGAGAAGTTATCAAATATGCCATTTTGAGTGTTTTCTGTTTTTGTTGAGTGTTTTATGATTTTTTTGGTTTAGTATTTTTGTTTTTTATAAGAAAAACACAACAAAATAAATAAGACACAATGGTTATTTAACTAATAAAATAAAAGGATTTACAACCTAAAGGTTTGACCCATACAATACTTGTTGAATCCCCTTGCAATAAAATACTTCATTCAACCAGATGGGTGGCTACAAGAAGTTGAGTCCCACTTTTGGGCAAAAAATGGAAGTGTTTTCTCTGTTTTTCAAATTTTTTGTCGATTGATGTCAAAATTTGATGCACTTAGAGATTGAATCTCAAAAAACTTTAGTAATAGAAAATGTAGTGCTCAGAGTCTACTTTTCAAATATGTAATTTATTTTAATACCCACATGCTAGAAATTCCTTTTCAAAATGCCTGTTTCAGGACCATACCACACGTGTACGACCACCCTTTTTTGAAGCAAATAAATGAATTTTTGCAAATCCTTCTAGGAAATGATACCTAAGACACCAAATATTGATGAGAATATTTTTTCTTATTTTTTTATTGAATATTTTTTTTTATTAATTTTTAACTGACAATAAAGTATATTTTCAAAACATTGAGTGTACGACCACCATAATTTGATGAAAATTTCATATTTTTCAATTTTTTTTTTAATATTCAAAAGAATTGTATGCAGATTGATGTCATATAATTTATTTTTCTAAAATCCGAAACACAAAAAAGTTATGAAAGTTTTAGTGAACCTTGGTATTTTAGGTTTAGGTTCCACTTTTGATTAATAAATAATACAAAAATAGTAAAAGTAATCTTATCACTATGAAATTTACATTTTTGAAATCAGGACATTGAAAACTCTAATGGGTTTTCGTGTCATCAAAAAATTCAATCAGAAAGGCCCTCAAAAAATTAGGCCAAGGTAGAAATCTGATGTCGTTTTACCTTAGTCATTTTTTTAGAGGTCCAAGCATAGGCTTGGTGCGACCAAGCCTATCTCGAAGAAAAAAGAAAAGCTAAGGGTTGTTTCCCGCCCCTAATTTTAACTAACGGGCGCCCATTTTTTAAATTCAAAAAACGAGCGCTTGTTTCGCTTTGTACCAGTGAAAGCAAAACGGGCGCCCGTTTTAAAAAACAGGTGCTCGTTTCATTCAATAATAGGCGTTTGTTTCTGAAAAGATCCGTTGGGCTAGAATCTAGCCCACAAGCACAAATCCCAATGATTGAATTATTTTTCAATCATTGCCTGATAGGTACGATCTGCAAAGAGAATGTTTTGATTAATCATTCTCTTTGTTTGTCTTATTGTCGATTTGGTAAGGAGATCGATTCGAATTCAAATTTTGGTGTAGCCATGGGATCAAATCAACATAGGAAGAGGCAAAGGAAGGTTCTGACAACTGAGGAGACTGCAGCAAATAGGGAGAAGAAGGCAATGTGTCAACGAGAGAGAAGATCAAGAATGAGACAAGGAGCTTCAAGTTCCACAATCATTTTAGAAGAGGAGAATATCAATGAGACCACAAATGCTGACAAAGGAAACACAATAGAACCATTTAATTTAGGTGCATCTTCTAATCCATTATTGGATACATGTATGTCTTCACAACCCTATATTTTTTCTCATGAAGAAATTGGTGATTTAGTAGAAGTAGGTTACTTATTAAATGAAATCTAATTGAAAATCAAACCCCAAATGAAATTAGAACTCAAGTTGAAACTGAAATTGAAATCCAAATTGAAACCCCAATGGAAACTAGATCTCAACTTGAAATTGAAATTGAAACCAAATTTTAAACTCCAAATGAAATTAAAAATCCACCTGCAACTAAAACCAATAACATGTATGTAGACATGGAAACACCAATTGAAAATGAAACATGTTTGAATGATATTCAAATGAATGAAAATTTTGGAATTAAAAGTGATGTACTAGACAACCTTCCTGGCTTGGTTTCATGGAGACAGATTAGGACACATGCAAATAGATTGTTTAGACATTTTTTTTATAATAAGAAATTTGGGTTTCAATGTCAATTAATGGTACAACTAATTAAAATGACTAAAATGCAAAAATTGATGAAGAAGTTAGGCTTTTATGTCAAACCCAAGAAGAAGGATGAGTTTTTAAAACAAGTTGTTTCGACTGTTGTTAGTGCCTTTGATACACTTGGAAAGAAAAGTCGTTCTAAAGATAAAAATGCAGCACGATGGGAAATAACAATAGCTTTAGTAATCCAAACAACTTCTAATAAAAGAATGACGAGTAACATAAGTGGATGTCTTAATATTCGTCGCAAAAATTTGTCAAGAGCTATAAAAAGAAGAGTTAATTTTGAAAGTGATCCAGCAAAAAAATTGTGGACTTTTAGTGGTAGACTACCAAGGTCTGATATGAAACTTACTAGTGAAGTCAAAAATTTGATCGAAAAATTCTGGCACGATAATACGAGAGTATCACCTAATGTTAGAGATGTTCTTAAATTAAGAGTTGGGTCAAAAATTCGTGATCCACATCCAAAACACCTATTGGACATGACTCAAATTGAATTGTATAAATTTTTTTTGGATGATAAGGTGTTGACTATTAGCATTTGTCAAAGGTCTTTTGAAAAGTGTAAACCTTGGTATGTTCGAATTAAGAAGGAAAGAGTCAAATGTTGTTGTAAAACTCATGTTCAATTTCGCTACCATTATGATGTATTTCGATATATACATGTTACCATGCATAGTAATGGAATGTTCCAAGAATGTGGTGTAAATATACCACCTGAAACTATAAAGGAGTTTATTTCAAGTTTTTTTTGCAACCCACTAAATGAACAAAATTTTCTTTTCAATGCATGTGTTTCTGGTGTATGTGATATATGTGGAAATCTTGCATTGTTGGATGAATGTTCGCAACATGAAAATATTTCAAATGATTTTGGACAACAATTAGTTGATGTTAAAAGATTTAAAACTATTGAGTATCCACTAAAGGATGGAAAGGTTGGAAAATGATGCGATCTAATCACTGAAAAAGTTAGTGTTCATGCATTTATGAATGAATTCAAGAGTAACATCGTACCTAAATATGTTAAACTCACTCAAAATGCTAGATGGTTCGATGGTCAATTTTGAATATATAAGGATACATTTCCTGTTGGTAGTATACTTTCGGTTGTTAACTTTGCAGAGAACTACATGCTTGCACCATAAGATGAGGTCCAATCACAATACTACAATTCAGTGCAAGTATCGATTTTTGTCCATATTGTCTATAGGCATGCACCAGATAGTACAGAAGAGATTCACAAAATTTTGAGAGAGTACAATTTCTATATGAGTGATAATAAATTACATTCATCTGAGTTTGTCCAGTTTTGTTTCAAGACCTTTTTTCAGAATTTGAGGGAGAGAGAAATTTAGATGACACAACATCTAATATGGTCTGATAATTGCATAGGGCAATTCAAGAATGCTAGAATGTTTTATTGGTTGAGTAGGATTCATAAGAAAACTAATATCGAACACATGTGGAGTTTTTTTGAGGCAGGACATGGGAAAGGAGAACATGACGATGTCGGTGCATGTGTTAAGAGAGCCCTTTGCAGAGAGAAACTCAAATTCGAGGAAAAGGATAAATTTAAAAATGCAAGTGCAATTGTGGATTGGTGTAGTGAAAATTTATCCACAGGATCAAGTCAGAACTCTACAATTAGACGTTTCTTCTAGCTAGTTAAAGAGGAGAATATCCTTCCAAGATATGATTGTGATACAACCAATGGGTCAGCTAGATGGCATTCATTTAAGAGTTCTAATTCTAACACTTGGACTATATGGACTAGAGAGCTTGCATGTTTTTGTCAATTTTGTGTTGCAGGTGAATGGGAAGAATGCGAGAATATGGAATGGGTTGAAGAATGGAAACACAAATCCTTAACACCTACTGAGACACAATATGAAGATGTTAGAAGAAATGAAGACCCCGATCATGCATTTGCATCAAAAGATTATGATCGTGTTTCAGACCTCGTAAAACCTAGTAATTTAATTCAATTTATTGTTTATAACTTTAAATTATATATTTTTATGTATTGTCATATAATTTATGATTACATATTTGAATTATAAATTCTAACAAGTTTTATTTCTACATGTACTTAAATTTGTTTTCTAGGACATGTGTATGCTGTTGTTGCACCTGAGGATAATGATGAGTGGGTTGAGTATTGGCTAGCTAGATGTGTAGAACCTAAGAAAAAGTTGATATGTGATCAAGTAGATGATGATGGTTTTCAGTATCCAGTTGGGTCTATTGTGGTAGTTGGTACATGGCTACGCAAATACTTAACAAGAAGGAATGGCTTACCAACTTATGAAGACTACCAATCAGAAAAGAAGATTATACACTATTCTCATTTGGTGGTGGCAACAAACATCAAATTAGAAAGATACAAAGGTATACCTGCTAATAAGGTATTGTGGACACTTTCAGTAGAAGAGCATGAGGCAATCATAGACGCATTGTAGAAGAGAGAGGATGCAGATGGTACATTAGGTTGAATCAAATTTATATGCATGTAAGTTTGTGTTACTTGTGTGAATTCTTTTATATTTAATCATGATAATTGTTTTTCTTTGTCCCTTTAACATTGTATTTGTCTACATTTGATACAATTTTGGTTTCATAAACAACATTGTATTAGTTATCTTCTTCTTAATGTTATTTTGTGCACATTGTAATTGTGTTACAATTGAATTCTAATTTTTTATGATATATTTATTTTTCTGCAATCTCTTCATAGATTAATTGTAAGTTCAAAGATAGAATTATGTCTTAAATATGACAACTCTATATTTATCATTGTATGACAAATCTCTATTTATAGTGTGCTTTTTTATTTTAGTACCATGAAATCCATGCTTTTCATACCACTACTATCCGCACTAATAAACCATCAATACACTAGTAAAGTAGTGTGGTCAACTTAAGAGGAAAGTCGATACCATGTTTGGAGCTCTTACTCTATTACACATTTTGCATTCGAGGTTGTTACAAACTCCTTGCCCAATGGCTTTGTTATAGCTATATAAATGAATTGTATTATGGAAAAGGAGGTCACAATGTTCACCTACCATCTTTCAATGTAATTATTCCATATAGCAGGGCTTCCTTTACTTATTCCAACCCTTCAAAATGTCAAAAGAATTATGCATATCAAAAAGAAATTGACAAGAAAGAATCCATGTCTACTTCCTTTCAAATCATTGAATAATGTTCTTCAAACCTTCCTAATAATTTGGTTAGCCTTAGTTCCATCAATCTATTGGATTCCTCTATGAGATTAATTTATAATTAATAATCCTTTTATAATTTTCATATCAAATTTATATGCATGTAAGTTTGTGTTACTTGTGTGAACTCTTTTATATTTAATAATGATAATTGTTTTTCTTTGTCCCTTTAACATTGTATTTGTCTACATTTGATACAATTTTGGTTTCATAAACAACATTGTATTAGTTGTCTTCTTAATGTTGTTTTGTGCACATTGTAATTGTGTTACAATTGAATTCTAATTTTTTATGATATATTTATTTTATCGTAATCTCTTCATAGATTAATTGTAAGATCAAAGAATTTATTATTATTTTAAGAATAGGATGTTATTGTAAATTGGGACAATTATTTTATTGAATTATAAATTGTTGCACTATATAAGATGATCAATCACAATGTTAAAATATAAAGTCATAAATAGATCACATAACAAGTCATAAATAAAAAGTCCTATATACAATCACACAACAATTCCCGATGACATAATAACAAGTCTTGAAAAAATAATAATAAGGAAATGACATTAAAACAAGTCCAAATAACATAATAACAAAACAATGTATCACGTATATAATCACTAGAGTGCGCCAAATCACATAACACGACCTGATATCATAATAGCAAGGAAATGACATAATAAAAAGTCCTATATATAATCACATAACAACAAGTCCTATATATAATAACATAATAACAAGTCCCAGGATAACATAACAAGTGTCATCATAAAAAGTCCACAATACAATAACATGACATGATCTAAAATATACAATCTAAGAACTCGCATGCATCTCATCTGCAGTCCCCTTCACTCCACGTGAAGGTGGCTGAGATGAATCATCCTATTGCACTTGTTTCTGAGATGCACCATCCTGTGTTTGTGCAGTATCAGTGTCTTCACCCTCCTGTGCAGTATCAGTGACCCCACCCTCTTGTGCAGTATCAGTGTCTGCACCTTCTTGTACATTATTAAAAGATTTTACATGAGAAGAAGATTTAACATGAGAAGAAGTTACTTGCATATTTCACTTATAAAGTAATTAAATACTAAATTTTTAAAAATAAATTATGATAGGGAGTTTGTCCAGAAAGTGCTCAAAAAGGGCTAATTTGCTCAGAAGTTAACTTTGCTACCCAAAAGATATGTTTGAGTCTATTATTTGTGTTCAAAAATTAGTCTTGATGGTTATAGTGTCAAGTACTTCTAGTATCACCTCCCTAACAAACTCCCCTTAAGATGTTGGCTCATACCCATGCTCAAATCTACTCAAGTTCTCACACCACCCAACTACTCAATCTCAACCCCTGCTCTTAGGCAGTCAAACCTCTATTTTAGAGAGCTTTAGGAGTCATTTGCAAGGACAAGTAAGGGCAGAAATTTTTTCTTCAAAGTTAGATGCTCACAAATTGGTTTTAGGCTCATAGCCCTTAACTACTCAAATTTGCCAATTAAAGTCAAAAACCTCCAAATGAGGCTGCACACTGTCCAAGGTTCCTAGTAACACTTGTTTGACTGTTTGAAATTTCTCTCACAAGGTTTCATAAGTTCCAACCTTCTCCTTTCCATCGGGTTCATGCATTTTAACAAAAACAATCAATTTGTGTGTTATGCAACAAAGGGCTACTAGCTCGTGGAGGCCTAATTGGCTCTTTTTTTCCTCACCTAGCCCAACAATGGGAATTTCTACCATAAAAAATGTTTTTGATGATGTCGAGGAGGTCTATTCTTGAATATGTTTCAGGTCTTAAGCTCCATGAGGAAGGTTTAACGACTATCCACTTTTTATGGCACAAAAGAAGGGTTTAGTGAGGGTTTTGAGCTTGCAAAGTTTGATTTGCCAACTCCTTCATGAATCAAGGGCCAAAACTGACTGAGGAATTCTACCACACCTTGGAGACACTATCCAAGCCATTTCCACTTGTCATTTTGCCAAACATTTGGCATCTTAAGTGAAAAATCAGAAAACTGTCACTATGATAGTCAAATCACTGCCCTTTTACCAATCAGCAAACATTACACTTTGGGACCTACAAAATGAAGAGTGTGGAATTGGACAAAAACCTCAATGAGGTCTTAAAACATAGCTTTATCTCCTATTACAATGCCTTTTTAATTACAAGGCTTGGATGATGCTAATTGAAGCATTCCATGGACATTTGACATGTGTGTTTTCCAAAAAAATAGTGAACTCACTGTTTGATTACAAAATGAGAAAGATTAAGTAAGAAAAAACTAAACTAGACAATCAAGAAGATTCTCAATTCTCTTGGCCAAATTTCCAGACCGTTGTTGCTTTCATTTGCTCACCCAAATCACTTTTGAGTGCAAACTTTGAGTTTTATTCATGCTACTAGCCAAATGACAAACACTTGCCTAGTATTCACTCCAGTACATCTTCAAAACACTTCTTTGACACAAAAAAAAATATATGTACACTATATACACATAGATCAACTTGGAAAAATCCATTGGAGGGATCCCAAACTTGGATCAACCAAGTTGATGCATTTTACAACTCCAAACCCTTGGCAGGGCAGCAGGCACATAGTTTACAAATATTTTTGTACAAACCAATTTACAAGAGAAAACAAAACAATAATCACTTGTGATGCATTTAATAACCAATATGAACACCTCCCAGAAGGTACAGTATAGACAAGAATTCTACAGTACGGACTGTTACTCCAAAGAAGACAAAACAGTCATAAAAGCCAAACAAAACATGATTTCTATTAAGATTCTCTTGTAAATACAAACACCAACCCTTTACAAGGAAAAGGGAGGCCTTTTATAGTTTTTATAGTTGGTTATCAAGCCTTGGTACGGACATGGGGCTTCCATAACTCCATCTTGCAAGAAAAGTAAAAAAAAATGACAACTTTTACAACTTTTCATGCCAAATGACAACATTTCTTGCTCCAAGATGCATTTTTCACAATCCAACCTTAAAAAATTGTCTAAACAACTTAAAAATGCCTAAAAACACCTAAAAAACATGTTCCAATTCTTTGGAAAACATTAGAAGACCTTTTTGGCAATTTTGCACATTTTTGCCAAAAATTGTCAACTCAAGGCCTAAAAGGCAAAACTTGATCTCTAGAGCCCAAAATGAGATCAAAACCACTAAACGTGATCCAAAACAACCTAAAACAACATTAAAAACCTAACACAAGACTTTACAAACATAAAAGCATTAAATACTCAAAGATGGGAGTTTTACTCAACTAGGTGCTCCTGCACCAAATTACCATACGACCGTGCTCTACAATGCCCTCACTGGTACGTGGAGGTCCACTATCATGAACAAGAAAAGTGGTCATAGTCAAGTCTTGCAAAAAAAAACATTGTACATCAATTTTTATAATCCCTATAAAATCCAGGTACACAGTATAAACAAATTATAAATTATTTTTCTAATCATCACCTCAAATGATAATGTCGATGGTTGCATCTGGCTCAATCCCATAGCCATACCAATACTGGTAGTGGTATCGACCTGAACAACATATATAAAACATGAATCAAACTTGTATATATACATAAATTATAAAGTATATATATAGACTACAAGATTATCACATAAAAGCATACATGTGATGCAGAACAAAGTAAGTGATGGTCGAAGGTGTACATGTGATGCGCCATCAAACAATCCAAAAGCCTACAATTGCAAAAATAATGAACATGAATCAAATTTGTACATAAATTAGTAAGCATGTAAACACTTCAAATTAATGGATGAAAAACATACTAGTGGTATACGAGGCTGAGCCTTAGTGGTCCACGGGTCACATGAAGAACTACCCACCTCAGTGCTACACAAAGCACCCTACAAAATTGAAAAAACATATCATATGTTCATCATTACATTAAAAAATGTATTGTTTATTTTAAATGTATATATCAATACAATGTATCTAGATGAAAGTGTATACCGTAAATGGGGCACCAACATCTCTATGTATTGAGGTAACATGCTGTCGGTTCCTCAATGATGTGGTATGATCCATCCTTCGTTCAGAAAAATTTGACTCATGTTATGGTTCATATGTGTATATATAAGGAATTTAATATTGCACTGTAAATTATATAAATAAATTTGTACCTTTGTAGGCTGATCATCGTCTGCCCACAGGAGATCAACATATGAAGAGACAACATCAGCATGTGCAACCTCCTCGACATCATCATAACCACCACGGGCAGCATCGACATCATCAAAATCACCATCTCCTCCAGGGGAAGCCTCACTCTATGGACCCATACATACATCCCCACAGCTTGTGCAAACATGTGCTAAGCTAGGGGCAACCCTCACCTCGCGCAACTACTGTACCAAATTGCCTAACAAAGCACTCAATGAACCTAGAGCAGAATCCACTGCTTGATGATGGGCAGGTGCTAGAACAACTGGTGATGGAAGAGGAACCAATGGATCATCGCGCACATGGTTTCTAACCTTGTCTCTCAAAATTTCTCCTAGCCTATCCTGGGGCATGCCTCTCCCAACCCCCTGAAATGATCTATTATCAAAGTAATTGGACTTTTTGCCCAATTCAAATTCGGCCCATAATTTCTTCAAAAAATACATCAAGGCCTCATGATTGGAGTGTGGTGGATGGTCAAAGACCATCCACCACCTCTCCCAAAAGTGGCTAGCAATGCTTGGGTGCCTACACCATCGAATAGAGATCCGTGGCTTCTTCGGATCTATCTCTTCACCCGTCTTAGGGTTCACAAAATATTTTTTCAAATGAATTTTTTTAATTTTTAATTCATTAACTTGTTTGTATGTAAGACCATCAGCGTAAAATGCACACAATCCCTCACACCAACTACAATAGCTATCTAGCTCACTATCTAATTCCTGCATAGACTGTACAATGCCTTGCATACTATCTGCAAGGCGTAACAACTGAGGAGGTGGATGAGGCTCATGCCTAATAGTATGAATATCTCTAATCAAAGCATCAATATTCGTCCTAATTGTCTGTCTCAACTGATCGGGTGGAGGTGGAGGTGGAGGTGGAGGGGGTGGAGGTGGAGGTGGAGGTGGTGCTAGACCTAATAGCTCATCTATCTAAAACTCATCCATTATGTGAAAATAATCTGCATATATATACAAACATGAAAATTTACAATTACAATTACAAACATGAAAATTTACAATTACAATTACAAACATGAAAAATTTACAATTACAAACTATTTAATTTACATTTCACCTTCCAAAAAAACTTATAATTAAATACAATTTAGCAACTTAAATATAAAAAAAGGAAACTCACATAGATCTATAATATTTTTAATAGGTGGGTAATAATAAGCATCATTTAAGAAATATTATCCACTTAAATCAAAGTATTCTACAAAATAAAACATCATAATGCCCATGAAACCCAAACAATACTGTTTAACATCTAAAGATGAATTAGTATAAGTTCCATCAAAATCATAAAAATAATTATAAGTTAAAGTCATAAGTTATATCTATGAACTTGTCAGTACATGTACTACTTTGTTGTGTTCTTTTCTAGAATCATTGGATGATTTAGTGATCACAACTAGTAGTACTACACTAAGTTGAAGCTTGAGTAAATAGTAGGTTCTCTACTCTTGGAGGAGTTAAAACAAAAAAAAACTGTATTTTTTTATATTCAATTTTATATTGGTATTTTCTTGTTCAAAGTCGCAACCCACAAAATGTGATTCCAATATTGATCTATATTTGATTCTTATTTTTATTAAATCTGCCACTAGTGTGATTTATTGTCCTCTTAACTTAAATCAAGCTATGTAAATTTAAATCCTCGTAACTTTTGATAAAGAGCATATTTTTTCATGCTTCATGTGGCATTGAAAAGGTGGTTCATAAATCTTCATAGATCACACAATTATTTTCTAGAATATTCCCTCGTATTTTATAGTATATTTTTTGTGATTTCACATTCCAGTCATTTACTTGGACATCTTGGCACTTGAAAATGACTGTCTTATATGAGATGAATTTGTTTGATATGTATTGATTTTATTGATCTTTCAAGTTTTTTATTTGAGGAGGTATCATATGTTTCTCTATTCATCCTTTTGTGGTAAAATTAGAAAGGGATAACTATGATTATTTTGTAAATTGGTATCTTGATAAGTTTTAGGTGGTGTAATCATTTTCCTTTTACGTATGGAGTCATACCGAAATTAGAAACACTAGAAATTATATAATCTTGGTGTAACATCATTGACCATGTAGGAGTGATTTGATCTAGTATCAAGATCATGATTCTATGTGTATTGCATTGGATATTGATTTCCCCCACACACTTTGGAATAGACTTTAGGAGATCCATGGAGACCCTCATATCTCTCCATTCCTAGAGGATCCTATTGAAGATTGTTTCATTCCCTTTGTAGATGAAGATCACATACCCTTCGATGGTGATACTTTTAAAGAGGAAATTTATTATATCATAGGTCTTGCATGTTTTGACAATTTAGAGGCTTGTCTCATTCTTCAAGTACTAAACCCATCAAGACCTAATATCCATCTTAAATGTTTTTTATTATTTTAGATTATTATCATCAATTACATAAACCCAATTGATTTAGTCTACATGGCATTAATCACCTTCTAAACATGACCACTTGGGATTCATATCTTTTGAATATATTATCCTTGTTTGAGGAGTTTAGAATTACATATGCTAAATATTATTTTGAGGATATTGATATCCTCTTTCATGATTGGGCTAAGTTAGGAAGTAGTGAGGATTAATAGTGATAGTTGGAGTATTATCAAATTTAAGAACCCTAGTTTTCACACACACAAAAAAACATATTCATATTCATTATCATTTTAAAGTTCAATTTAAACATAAATTAAACATCTAACTTTTACAAAAGAATCCTATAATTAAATACAACATTTAGAAATATAAATTTAAACATTCAGACTTTTATGCATGATTAAAATAGAGAGAGAGAGAGAGGGAGAGTAGGTAATTTGAGATACAACGAGTTAGAGAGAGAATAGATAATTTGAGAGATAGAGAGTAGGTAATGATAGAGAGTAGGTTGTTTGTATTTTGGTATGGTTTTGTCATTGATGTCAACACCTACTAAAAACACTTTGGAGATCCAGCAAAACATTCATCGGCAAGCAAGTAACTATTGCACAGTTACTGGTATATGGTACATCGGCAGGATACAATGGCCACCAACACTTGGAATGACATGAAATACAAATGGTTTATGTGAATACTAAAGAACAACTTGCAGACATTTTCACTAAACCTTTGCCTAAGGAGACTTTTGAGTATCTCAGAGAACAGCTTGGGGTCATAACCCCACCAGTAGACACTTAGAAGAGTTGATGTCTGTCATCAACTGGAAAAATTAACAGAGATATATTCTTAATCCGGTTTTGATGAGGAAGCTACTTCTCAGGGGGAGTAGTTGGTATAATAAAATTGGTTGGTATTTTGTATGTAACAATTGGTTTTTGTTGCAACTTTGGCATTTGATGTCAAAGGGGGAGAGATATCTATGGAAAAACACATTAGATTTTTTGAGGAAAGATTGGTATGTTGCTCCCAGGGGGAGAGATTGCTATTTAGGAGAGATTCTATTTTCTGGAGATTGTTGGTTTTTGGTTTTTGGCATTTCTGTTTTGGCACTTTGATGGTTTTTCCATCTTGTGTTGCCATCAATGCCAAAGGGGGAGATTGTTGGTATTTTGGTATGGTTTTGTTATTGATGTCAACACCTACTAAAAGCACTTTGGAGATCCATCAAAACATTCACCGGCAAGCAAGTAACTATTGCACAGTTACTGGTATATGGTACACCAGCAGGATACAATGGCCACTGACACTTGGAATGGCATGGAAGACACTTGGTAATGTCGAAGACATCGTGTGGACATCTTATCTGGAAGAATTGATCATTGGTATATTCATATTTGCATATTTTCTTTTACCGGCAAATAGGTCCAGGGTTACACCGACAAATAGGTCCAGGGTTACATCGACAAGTTTATCTTTTCTAGATCGGCATGACACGCTATGGAGATGATTAATTAATGTTGTAAATGCATTAAGCCAACATGTTCAATCGGTTACTGCATCGGATATTATATTGTTTGTAAAATGTTTTTATTGTAATATCTTGTAGAGCCGACCTACTAAAATTGGTCCTAGGTTATGGTATAAATGTAAGATCTTAATTGTAAGATCAAGTGTGGAATGTGAAAAAGGTATGTTGTGAAGGGATATGTGAGATTAAGCAGAGATATACACGAAGACATCATTTGAAGGTGAAGCTAGGTTTTTGTGAAGGCATATCAGCATTACACCGGTACTGAATCCAGCATATGAAGATGCTATTTTAAGCAGTACATTTTTATTGGATTTAACCATCCAATTGTAAGTCAGTGAGACTTCCCATTTGTGTTTGAGCAGTGAGCTCTAGGTGCTTGGCCTTTCTGCATGTGCAGACCCCATTTATGTACACTTACTATCTGCAGTAGTATCATCTGATTGTGGGTAAGGTTTCCTACCGTGGTTTTTCCCCTTACAGGGTTTCCACGTACAAATATTGGTGTCATGTGTTGTGGATGACTTTATCTTTTGGTTTCATGCATTAATCTTTGCCGGTATTGCATTTATCTATTAAATCTGTCCACTGGTATAGCAGACTATCTCACCGGTATTTAAGCAGTAATTGATTAAGTTGTTTTTGGTTTAAAAGTTTTTGATAACTGATTCACCCCCCCCCCCTCTCTCAGTTATCCCCAGGACCTGACATAGGTAATTATAGAGAGAGTGTAACATGTGAAAGAAAGAGAGGGGATAATGAGAGATTGAGAGAGAGAGAGAGAGCGTAATGATAGAGATGGTAACGTTTACGTGTGTGTGTGTGAGAGAAGGGGGGTTTATTGTTGATTTTCATCTAGGGTTTATTGTTTGTTAATTTTTCAGGGTTTGTTGTTCATTTATTTTCTATGGTTTATGGTTCATTTTTTTTTCTATTGAGGGTTTAGTGTTCATTTTTCTGTTCACGGTTTATTGTCTATTTTTTGTGTCTAATGTTTATTGTTCGTTTACGTTTTTTTTTTTTTTTTTTTTTCCTACGGTTTTACTGTTCATGTTTTTTGCAATATTTAAAAACTAAAAACTATTTTAAACATGAAATAAAATAAAATAAAAGATGATTTTCAAACTTTAAAACATAAAAATTAAAAAATAACAATACATCAACATTTTTTTATGAAAAACAATAAAAATAAACAAAACAAAATATAAAAAATAAAACTAAATACCTGGAAGGAGGTAAAAATGGTCTGGGGGGTTAGCTAGGGTGAAAAAAATGGGTACCTATGCTCCTTAGAAACGTCTACCCATTTTCCAAATAGTGAAAATGATGGAAAATGGTTTTAAAAAAAAAATACATTTAAAAAACGGGCACCTGGATTTTTCAAATCGGGTGCCCGATTAGCTTTGGGCGTTGCTAAATGGGTGCCCGTTTCTTAATGGCTCGGGCACCCGAAGCTAAATGGGTGCCTGATTTGTAAAAATTGGGCACTCATTTCTAGCGGGCTCTTTTCCCAACCTGCGGACTTCCACGGGATTGGGACCCAACTTTGTGCGTTTCCCCAGATAGATAAAAGCATGGTAGCATTGGCTCCTCCTTACACAACACTCACTTCTCAAGCATACCAAGCTTCAAATTTCTATAAATCCAAAGATCTCTAGATATTTTGTTTCAAATTGAGGAGAACATGGGTGGTGTCTTCGGAATGCACATTTCACAATTCTTGAGTCAACAAGTAGAAGGTGGGCCACTAAAATAATTGGTTCTTAGTGGGGGAACTTCAACGAAACCAAGTGTCTACCCATGCAACAATGACTCACTTAAGAGCCTATCCTAATCATCCTTAAAGGAGTTTTACACATTTCACGTGAATATGGATACTGGAGGAACCATTGATATATTCCTAGATTAAACTATGTTGAACTAATTTATAAAAGCAAAAGATTGTATGGAAGTTATATCCTGCTAATTTAACCTCCTAATTAAATTAGAAAAGATGATTGATTTACAAAGCCTCCTAATTAATCTAAATGTGATGCAAAGTTTTTTATTCAATTTTAGTAATTGTTGCACCAATAACCTCCATGAAAATATGTTAGTACCAAAATTAACTAAATATCTAATCTATCCTATCCTCTACTTTTTTTTCCTTTCTAAAATTTCTCTTCTCTATTACAAATGCGCTAGAATAGAGTCTCTATGTGCTAGAAGAGATTACAAATGTGCTAAAAAAATGTCAGATGCATTAAAGGATGTGATGTATGTGCCAAAGAAAGTGGTGGACGCACCAGAGTAAAAGTACAAAGCTGTGTCACACTTTTATAAAGGAAATGGTCAATGCTGATTCAAATTTTTAAAGTAAATCAATAGAAACTGAAATATATGTTTTGAATTTTGAAATGATGTAAACGAATAAATTTTTTATTCTTTTGTCTATTTTATGTTTGTAATTTAAAAAAAAAAAAAATGAAATTATTTGAATGTAGTTTTTTATAAAGAAAACACTATAATTTAGTTGCTGATAAAATGCTGAAATTGAAATTACACAAGCTACCACACTTTAATTAGTAAATTTAACTTTTTTTTCATTTTTTTTTTGTGCATATTGATAACTTGAAACTTTAGTGCATCGATATATTTTTTACTATTTTATAAATATATATTTTTCAATAAATTTGAAAATTTGCATGTGTTGAACTATAACTCTTTCCAATTCCCACCAATTCTTTTCTTAATTATTTATCCAAATTAGAAAAGAATTATATCGTCTTGACATAGATTCTTTTCTGTATTGCATCGTATTTTTTTCAAAATTTTAAATTTTTTTTTAGTATTTTCCCTTCACAAGATAATCAACCTTATATTTTAGTGTTGATGACCTACTTGCAATAAAAATAAAAAATAAAAAATAAAAAACTAATAAAAAAATTAAAAGATATATTTTGGAAAATTCACTTATAGATCTATAAAAGGGTTTTTTTACATTTCAAAAAAAATATTATTTATAAGAGTAGGAGTTGTTGAAACATCGAGTTTTTTTATTTTTTATTTATTTTTGGTAAATTTTTTTTTATATTGCATATAAGGAATTAAATGCTGTTACAAAAGGAGTGACTAGAATGTCTACTTGGACCACTAGCCCAGATTTACAACATTGTAAACAGATTGTCTGTTAAGATATATACATGGAGAAATACAATTTTAGAGCATAAAATTATAATGTTTTTTACAAAAACCACTATTCTCAAAAGCTGGCAGCCAATTGTCAAGACAAAATCTGCTCCTACGATGCATCTACCCACGCAGTGCATCCTTTGGGGCCCTCCATCCACACAACTTGCTTTCCGTCAAGTAGTTCTGTGAGCAGCTGGATTTGCTCTTTAACAGGATCTCTAGCTTTGGCAACCTCTGTTCTTAGGGCCTCCATTGCTAGGTCTACATCCTGCTTCCCTCTGATTGTCTGCTTCCATTTATAACCATTCTCCATCTCATGGATATACATCCTTGCGTTTCCATCCTTTATGAATCGGAAGAATTTATTCTTTTCAATATTCATTGTCACTGATACCTGCAAGAGAATACGGTGAAGGGTGAGTCCACAAAAAGACTAAGTAAGGGCCCTACCTATGCTCTGAAATTTATCTTCATTTCTGATTTTCCAAATGAACCATAAAATCTCAGAAGTGAGAACATACCAAAAGAGTTTAGTATTTTTTTCAGACCCTTAATATACCCAATTATAATATTGAGCACAGTAAATTGATTAGGAATAACAATACCAAATAGTAACCATATTTCTCTAGTAATGCTACATTCAAAAAAACTATGTCTAATTGATTCAGGAACCTTGCAAATATTGCAAATATCACATCTATTATGAACTTTTTTGAGGGGCAACCTGTTAATAATCATAAGCCATTTGAAACACTTTATTTTGGGAACAACAGGGCTACCCCATAGTCTTGTAAAAACCTTTTGCCATTGATTAACTGAAAAATCTGCAAACCATAATTTATTAACATGAGAAATTATTGCTTCATTATATGTTAGTGTCTTATATATAATCCAAGCTTTAATATTAGATACAGAGTAGATATTATTCCACAAAAGTTCCTTACAATAGTCAATATCATTCTTGCACTTTTTGGGCAAGTAGAGTTTCTCGCAAGCTTTTTCCAGCATGTTATAAGTCCGTTTATGGGAGACTTGAAGGTTAAATCTAATCCTGAGTGTGTCCCAGTCAAGCAACCTATCATCTTTAATACTGTCTTTAAAACAACAAATGCCTTTTACCACCCATGCTTTAGCAGAGCACCCCTGTGTAAGTGCCAATGGTTTGGAGGAATGCAAGAGGTTCCACCAAATGGATCTACCTCCATGGACTAGCTCATTGTTGCTGACTCTAGAATTGCTGATGAAGGGCTTAATACTCTCCCAAGTCTTCTAGATAGACTTGAAGACATTTGAGCCCTGCATTGAGACCGTAAAGTCTCCAACCACAAGGTCACAAAAGGTAAGGATTTCCAAGATTTGGCCTTTTTCGGTACAACCCTCAATATGTTATTCCTAATCAGAACCTTCTAGGGTTCATTACCATCTAATACCTGGAATATCCATTTTGTTGCAAGAGAAATCCCTTGAATTCTCAAGTCTTTTAATCCTAGCCCTCCCAGAATCTTATCCTTATGACACCATTCCCATTTCATAGAATGCATCCTTTTGTTGCCTTTTCCATCAGACCAGAGGAAGTTCCTAATGGTTTTTTGAATCTCTAGGATCTGGTAGTTGGGGAACATCCATATTGAGGAGTAGTAGATGCTGTATGAGGAGAGAATTTTTTGACACACCTGCACTCTCCCGAGGAGTGAGAGATACCTATTATCCCATTTTTTAAGCTTTTTGTCTATCTTACTTCTAACCCAATGCCGCATCTCTTTGAGGGATGGAGATATGGCAAACAGAATTCCTAGGTATCTGACTATTTTATTAGGCCCTCCCCATTGGATCCCAAACTATTGTAGCCACTCAGGAGGCCGCTCCTCCCACCCAAGCATGGTAGACTTGCTCTGAGAGATTTTAGCCCCTGATATTTCCCCTAAGAATTTGATTTTTCCTTCCAGGGCCTCCATATTCTATTTACTGATTTCTATAAAGAGTGCCGCGTCATCAGCAAATTGTGCATTGATCAGTTCCTCACCATTTGAAAGTTTGATCCCCTAAACATTAGGTGAAATGGTAGAGTCCCTTAAGATGTAAAATAGAGCATCGACTGCAATAACAAAGAGAGAAGGGGCTAGGGGGACCTCTGCCTAATAGATCTGCCCAGAGCAATATTCTGTGACAGGGAACCGTTAACTTCCACCTGGGCCAAAGCATCTTTGAGAAGAACCATCACCCATTTGCAAAATTTAGCTAGAAAGCCAAATATTTCTAACATCATTAGAATGAATCCCCATTTTACCCTGTCATATGCTATTTTTTATAAAAATCTTAATGACATTTCATTGCAGATATTTGGGCCCACCATACGTAAAAGGTGGAACATCATACGTGAACTAACCCTTATCCACTATTTTGATTTCATATCATTGCTAGAATAGTTTTCCTTTTATCTATTTCTTGAACTATATCAAAGGTAGCTTCAGTTTCTCTCTAAATCTAACAGGTTTGTTTTTGCTTTAAAGGTGGAATGACCAAGAAAAAAAGGTAAAAGATGAACTCACAAACCGTATGGTAGGGTTGTTTGGAAATGACACATTCGACAAGACTAAGCTCTTGGAAAAAGCTGGCACATATCTAAAGTATGTGAGGGACCAATACAGGACACATTTAGAGAAGAACGTAAAGTATGAGTGTCCCCCCATGATTCCAGAGAGGGAGTGGAAGGACCTGATTTTGGATACAAAGGAGAGAATTGAAAGGAAAAAAGGAAATACACCACCAGACGCCAGAAGAAGGTATGTGATACTATTAAGAATGTGAATATGTACTAATTATTCATTATATTTATATAATCTAACATATTTCAAACTTTTCATAGATTGAGTGACACGTCAAAGGCAACTAAGGCAAGACAAGAAAAGCATGGGCAACACAAACTCGACTTTGGTGGTTATATGAAACTTGCTGCACGAATTGTAAGAATCAGTAAATTAAGTATCACATCAAAATATTTATAAATTGTAAACAAATTTTTTTTTATCAAACAATACAAGCAAAATTCACAATACTAAGCAAAATGCAGGGCTCTGAATTCAATAGAGTGCCCATGGAAGATGACAAGAGAATTGGCTACTAGCAAGGCTATATAGCCGTTGTTGAATGACTACGAGAATTGAGTGGGCAAACATGAGATTCTGATGCATTTGTCACAACGGTAATTAAGCTAAATGAAAATTATTTCAAATTGAATACTTAACCAATAATCTATTTGATGTTAAGTTTCAACATAAAGTGACTATATTTTTTTTAAATAAGCAAGCAATGATAACACTGCGCGTGACATTGGAATGCAGCATGATAATCGTGGAACAGAACCTGTACATGAAGGTCCGGATGTGCATCCTAGTAGTGGAGGTATTCATTTTCTATTCAATTTTTTTTATGTAATTATTAATACAATTAAACATCATAAATTGAAAATTAGTGTAGTAATTAATGTAACCTTTATTGTTAATATTTTAGAGCATGTAGTTGTCGGTGACCAAGTGGAGCATGATCCAGGTAGACAACATCAGGAACGTGATGTTCCCAATCAGGTAAAGAGGACCACTGTTATTCCTTTAAACAAATTTAATTACAATTGGTGTATTGATTAATGTAACGTTTCATATTTCAACTCCAGAGGATCTAGAGGGTGTTCAACATGTCGAGGTTGAGGCTAGACAAAATGATGTGGAAGATGATGTGGCCCCATCAGGTAAAGAGTGTAACGGTTGTGTTCTTTAAATTAATGAAATACTTAAAAATGTTTTGAATTTAACCCAATTCTTTGTTATTGCAGAGGACCCCACTTTGGTTCAGCATCCTCGTCCTTTGTATAGGACTAGGCATACATCAAGAGCACGAGAAGAGGGCAGAACATCCGAAGATGGGGGAAATGATGAAGAAACCGATGTTCCACTTAGTCTTTTCATAGCTTCAAAGAAAAAACAAAGAAAGAAATGATTGTAATCTACCTTATTTGATAATGACTGATTTTTATGTGCTAATGAATGTTCATGAATGATATGTGTTGATGATTATTGATGAATGTTGCATTTTAATGAAAGTTAATGAATTTTATGTGTTAATGAACGTTATGTGATAATGAATGAATGTTATATTTTAATAATGGATGAAATAATGAATGAATGTTAGATGTTAACGGGGAATTTAGAGTGATGTTAGGGGGGGGGGGGGGAGGGGCCAAATGAGCTTCCACCTTCACGTGGTTGGCCCTGTTAAGTAGAGAATATTAAACTATTCTCGAAACAAAGCGAAGCTCAATTATAAGATCTGAAATGTTTGAAAGGTGAGAGTCCACAAACAGATGTGAAATGTTTAAGTAGGCCTCCCAATGAAGTGGATCTCATAGACATGAAGAATCCTATATAGAGAATCATTGAGAGCCCTTGAAGAAGAAAATTTGAACTTCGATGAAGCAATACATGATGGAGGAATATCTTGCAAGAGGAAGTCAAAGTCATTATGGTGTCATCTAGATTTGAAATGTGGTCTACTTTAAAAAAAAGTAAAGATGCTTGATATGAATGTGTCATTGATTTGACAATTTCTAATGTCTGGTAGATGACTTTGATGCTCTCAAATTGTTCTTGAAGCTTATATGGCTTGGTTCTGATCCTTATAAGCTTTTAGATTGATTTAGGCACTATGATCTCACTGCAAATTTATCATTTATTGTTGTTCTTTAGTTGATAGTGACATTTATCACTACTTTCATCTAAGGCAATCACTTCTTGATAGTCAAAAGGTTGCCTGAGGCAATCACTTCTTGATAGTCAAAAGGTTGCCCGAGGTCAAGTTATATCATGGAAAAATGAACACGGAGAAGAACTTCTATTTTTAAGTAACAAGGTATAGATCTACATTCTGCATGACACTTTTGTAAATCCATGCATATACTGCTCTTATATATAATTTACTTTGTTAAAGAAATGCTACTTATTATTATTCCAAAGAGGTTTACCTCGGCTGGGCATGATTTGAAGGAAAATCTCTCCCCGCATAGGTAAGGAAAGAAACCATCTAGATCCTACGTGTAAAACTTATATCCTTTCATAATCATGCAAGCATAACTTTCATAGTCAAAGCCAAGTCTTGTCCAAAAAGCTACAACTTCCCCATCAAATGGGGAGGTAACTCCCCAAAAAAAAGCTTGGCATCATGCCCTCTGAGGGAACTTCATTGCTGGAAACTAAATTGTATGCTTTCCATGACCATTCAAGAATCCCTTAATAGTGGCCCACACTAAGAGTGGCAATATATAACTATCTAGGTACTCTAATATTCCTTCCTCCCATCCCAGTGCAACATACCAATGCACAAATGACCATAGATTTGTGGATATAGACAGTCCACATTCAAGTCATCTCACTATAGCCAATGGGTGGATTAAATCCATACAACTGTGTAACTTGTAGATCTAAAACAATGATGCATGTAAAACTCATCATCACATCAATAACTTGCAAACTGAGATACAAAGAAATACCATATGGATCTCAAGACAAAGACACCAAATCAACTCCAAATCCGATTTGCCAAACAATTCCACTAGTCAAGGAATCCATCAAGAAAATATTGTAGAGATGATGAGGGACTAATGATTGCATACCAACATCTCCTCAACAAGAAAGTTGCAAACAACCTCCTTGAATCATGCACTAAACATGCATGCAAACCCACAACTATCTTTCATCTAGAACCACCTATTGATGTTTTTTTATGCACCGCGAACACAATAAAATACCAAGGTATTCTATCATCTCTTGAACAAAGAAACTTTGAATGCTAAACAAAGTGATCAATCAAAGCAACTCCAAGGTTTACAATACGAACTATGCAACTTAATTGCATGGGATAGACTTAGTGAATATGGTGTGATTTTGCTGGAATCGCAAGGGGGCTTACATTTTTCTTGAACTCTACCGGAACTTGGACTCTACACTAACTTGCTTGGAAAATAAAAGACAAAAGAGATAAAGGGTTTAGAGATCTAATTTAATCCTAAGAACAGTGATAATAAAGGATGATGATTTGATAAACGAATTCCATAATCAAGCTTTGCTTTGCCATGCAGAAACAAGTACACAAAACTAATGCAATCTTCTAAGGAATAACGAAGGGTTTTAATATCATGAACATTCATTCGAATACCCAAAACTAGTGCAATTTAAGTGGACATTCACAATTGAACTTATGCTTAATGAAGTTCAGACTAACCGTACATTGCAACTTACAACCAGCAAATTACAAATAGTATGAACATGAATTCCATCAAGAAATCATCACATTTCTCCATTGCAATATATGAACTTTATCTAAACTTGAGAAGTAACAAGAAGCCATGCAACATGTAGAAATTACATGTAGAAATCCACCATGCTTCAATGAAGATCATGTATTAAAATCAACAAGTCTTGGCAACAATTCCTTCTTTCCTCCTACTCTACTATACTTGCTATCTAACTGCTATCTATGAACTATTAATTGTTGACTAGCAACTATTAACCTTTACAAATGAAAAGGCTAGGCCTTTTATAGACCCCCATTATAATGAATGACCCAGATTGACTATCAAATCAACAGTAGAGATAATATAGTGAAACCCTAATTAGGGCTTGTTATAACAAACTCCATTTCAGCCAATTAAATAATTACATTGAATAGGACACATGTCCACCTTGAATTCTAACCAATGAGGAAATAGGTTAGGTATGCTTGAACAAACTTTGATGCATTACAATGTGTCACTAGCTCATTCATTAGATGAATCAAGTACGATGAACTTGGACATGTCAATGTGGCTTCACTTGATTAGGTTGACGATGATTGGATGCCAACTCAACTTGCCAAGTCGATCATCACAAAGATTATGTGATTGAGCAATATCTCTTGATAATCAACGTTATCTAGTTTTCTCAACATGATGAAGGTGGTGGGACATATTCCCAAATTGTATCATCTAGATGATCAAGTCCTTAGCTTTTGATAAATTCTTCTGAAACTATCTACTTGATCATGTTTGTGTCCTTCCATCTTCCTGATAGTTCTTGATCCTTTTATGTGACCGTGTGCTTAATGAAGTATATGTTTGATGATGCTTGGTCCTCCTTTTGTTGGATCTCCATACCAATGATGCTTGCTTCAACTTCATGGTGCATATACTTGACTTGAATGGCTTGCTTTGATGAAATCCTCTTTGAGATTCAAAAATCTACCTCTTTGTGGGGTAATTCACCTTGGTGAATATGTTTGATATAGACTTTGTAATGCCTAGGCTTGATGTAGAACCCACTTATTCTCGATCTATCCAACCTTGATCATTGGTGATTGATGTCTTACATATGGCCTATCGTGTTGTAGATCCTTTCATTTTAAAGAAATCCTTATTGATTTCTCCTTATTCTACTGATTGCTATTCTTGGATTTTTGAAGGGAATGCAAGATAGTCTTCTGTTTCTTCCTTGTTGAATCCTCATAATATCTTGATCATCATTTGACATTGTCCTTGCGGCTTGAGATGCTCCTTCCTTTGTATTGCATTGTTGAAAGCTTTGAATAGGTTTAGCTCCTCATGTTGCCATCCTAAACTCATGAATCTTGGTGTTGATATTGATGTGAAAACCCTCCATGATGCCAATGTCCTCTTTCATGCCTTGAAGCCTCCTTTCATCAAGTGTCTTCATCCTTGCACTGAAGGATGATGTTGGCATACTCTACGTGCTGGGTAAGGTGTTCTTTTCCTTGTAATGAAGTCCTCACATCCTGAAAGCAAGAAAGAACATATCGTGAATGAAATGAAAAACAAATAATGCATCACAAATAAATTTAATCTGATTTTATACCCTAATTCACAGACCTGCTCCCTAATTCTTCTCCTCTTAATTGG
Source organism: Cryptomeria japonica (assembly GCF_030272615.1). NCBI lineage: Eukaryota > Viridiplantae > Streptophyta > Pinopsida > Cupressales > Cupressaceae > Cryptomeria > Cryptomeria japonica. Next base: position 49,662,895 of record NC_081408.1, on the reverse strand, counting down.
TTGCAAATTGAATTTGATGAGCATTTGATCTTTGTTTTATATGCTTCCTTTTTACCTTTGCCTTCATTTCACCTCCATAGGTCGGCCAACCCAATAATTATTTATTAAATTCATGAATTTACGTTCCTTCTAGCTGACTTAAGGTGCTCTTCTCTTACTGAGTGGGTTTGGACTCCTCTCATGCACAGATTTAGGCACAAATAACAAGAAGGTTTGCACAGATTGGGGTCGGCAATGTAGAAAATTACTGATTTTATCCTTTAAACGTTTGCATTTTTCCTCAAAATAAGGCCAACTTAGGGCTATTTTACCCCCGAGTGTGTTTGAAAGGCTCATATGCATAGACTAGAGGTGAGAGAGAGAGAGAGAGGGTGAGAGGAAGAGATAATGACCTGGAGAGGGTAGAGAAAGAGAAGTAGAGAGGGAGAGAAGAAGAGAGGGATGGAGAAAGAGACCTAGAGAAGGGAGAGAGAAGAGAGATAGTAGAGAGGGATAGAGAAGAGAGATAGAATAGAGATGCCAATGCCAATCTTTTTCTATAAATTATTTTTTTTTGAAAAATTGGCCTACCGTTGGAATTCTAACATCAAAGCATAAAAATTTCGACAGAGGAGTGCCATCGGATGGACAACATCCTCGTCTGATCTCTCCTGGAGGCCATCGTAATTCCGACACCAAAGGGTTAAAATTACGACGGCCTCCAGGAGAGTTCCGACAAGGATGCTGTGCATCCGATGGCACTCCTCTGTCAGAATTTTTATGCTTTGATGTTGGAATTCCGATGGTAGCCCGAGATCAAGACGGTATTCGTTTTGGGTATGAGTATCAATGGTGGCCATCGGAAAGGATGGGGCTGATGTCGGAATTGCGACAACCACAAGGATAGTCAAAACTTCTGACAAAAAGTTTTCGATGGCTTTTTTTGTCGGTAGTGCGACAAAAATGCGTCAGAATTCTGACGATTTGCCGTCAAAATTTTGACCCGAATGTACTAGTGTATTGTGTTATTTCATTGTATGTCTATTAGAATTCTTTGATTAGATAGGGATTCATGATTTCCCTTTTTTTCTAATTGAATTTAATGATGAATTTTACATGCTTACAATGACTACTGAAGACTACAACTAATACGTAGGTGGAAGATTGCATAGCCAAGAGACACAGATAATGGAGGTGATGGTGGTGAGGAAGGTGGTAGGGAGAGAGATGGAGTAGGCGAGGTGGAGGTAGAGGCATAGACAAGATTGGAGGATGAGGAGTAGGAAGTGACAGAGGAAGAGATGGAGGGAGAGATGGTGGACGAGATAGAGGGGATAGAGAGGATACTAGAGTTGGTGGAGATGGTGGTGTTGATGGAGATGAAGAAGGCAAGGATGAGGGACCATAGTTGGTCTAATAAAGGAGAATTTCCAAAGCCCCATCCTAGATATAGGGACAGGTTGATGCTCCATTACAAGCTTCAGATCAACCACATTAGCAAACATAGGCTCAACATGACGTGGGGGCACAATCATTGTCTCTGGAGTGAGAAACAACCATTGAGAAATATGATAGGGCTGAGAGTCTCTTGGAGCATATCAAGTAGCTTGGAGACTAGGGTTCTCATGTAGATAATATGATGACTGTGTTTCATTTTGGCAAGAAGATTACATACTAGTGTCATCTATATGAGTAGGTGGTGCCTCCAGAGTAGAGAGATGGTAGTTATGCCCCTACCTTGCAACAAATATCTAGATGAACATGGACTAGGAGTGAGATGTTATGGGGCCACCAATATCTTCACGAGGAGATCTAGGATAGGGCCATTGGGTGTAGGGGGGGTAGGTCAACAAAGACTAGCATCATCTGGAGGGAGCACCACCTACTTTGAGACATGATTTGATTCATTTATGATGTACCATATTTTACTAGAGATAGTGATATATCATTGTATACTTGGACATCTTATTATTTTATGATGATATGTAGATGGAAATATATGGACTCTATATGTGTGTTGTGATTTTATTTTGATTTATCCATGCATGTAATGACACCTATGATGATGATGTTTCATGATTTAAATGATCTAGATCATGACTATTAGATGATGATGTAACCATGCTTATATACACTATCATTTGTGATGATCCATGATGTCATGATTTTATGATGATATGGTTCCTATTTGCATATCTATGATCATGCCCTATGCATGATACTTATTATGTTGATTGTGATGTTTATAGACAATGATATTCATATGCACTATGATTGAATTACATGATTATGGTGAATGCTTAGTATTTCTATGGTTACATGCTTAAATGATGATATTTTATTCATGCCTATGATGCTCATGATATGTAATGATGTCAATTGGATGTTTGACTAAGATATTTATGTGATAATGATAATATTACAATGATGTTAGATGAGATAGACTTATAAATAGAATTAGATAAACTTATAAAGGGAATGCATATGAAATTTTATTTGATTTATTAATGTGATTTATTGATGTATGATTTCCTACATGACGAAGTGGATGATGAATATATGTATATGTTATGATTTTGAATATGAATAAATAAATGAATCTAAATGAAAAGAATAATACAAATGATGAAACTAACATGAAAATAATGTATTTTTATTTTGTTTTGTCCAAGTACTCAATCATAACTTCACATAACAATAATTGATCCTATAGAATAATTAAAGAATGGCCTTATGAATAAAACATGAAATTCTTAAAATGAATGATAATGAAATGCAATACTTAATATAAATGTATGAAATGTCATGTTATTAAACATATTTTTTTTAGTGATTTTCATCATTGAGATTCTTAAATGTTGTAAGAAAATACAAGCACCTAGGTATAACTAAACCAAGATGACTTGAGTATTTTTTAAAAGGATTTTGATTTGGAAAGTTAATACAAGAATATAGGTATAATGAAACCAATATGACCTGAGTATCCCTTGCATGTATAAATAGAAAAGGATTATCCTTGTTTATATATAAACCCATAATTTCCTCAATGATCTTTTGTCAATCACTGATAGGGAGAATCTCTCAAAAGAGTTGCAATTTGGTTTATAGATTAGGAAAAGGTGTTATTGTGGGATTTCTTATTTTTTTATGCCCTTATCTCCTCGTGTGAGTCTATCCCAACACCCAAACTCCTTTGGAGAACTCTCTACCAACTCAATTGCTCAAATTACTCAAACCCAAGGTAAGAACTCACACGAGTAAGTTCAACCTCCAACATGCCTAATTCAATGTTGTTCACTTGTAGGGGTTTAAGAAGGATCAGACATGGTTTTCCAACTCCTTCCATACTACTCTGGTGTCTACCACCATTCATTCTCCTATCATTTTCATAGATCCTACAATTAAGGGCTTGCAGCCCTAAGAGCCCCTTTTAGCCCTCTTTTTATGGTTTTTGCTCTTTGGTTCTAAAAAAAGTCAAAGGACCCCACAAAATATTTGCAAATATGAATATCCATTTGGAAAACCTTCAATATTTTTGAGGTTAGGAGTTCTATTCTATCCGTACAGGGACTGTCCCAAAAAAATGACACTTTTCAAGGGTTTAGCACTTGTGAACATTCACCAATGGGGTTTATATGTCTGAACACCCTGTCAAGGTTCCACACTTAAACTAAGGATCTATCTATTATCCACCCTCAACACAAAACAATTGGAACTATTCAATTTGTCCACGCCTACAAGAAATAAGGTATTGTGCATTCATGTTCCCTAGTCGGGCTATGATAGAGCTCGCCTAGGGCATGATCTTAAAACTAGCAAATGCAACTTCCTGGTCACAAAACTTGATAATTACACCGCAAATAGACTCCATATCTAGAATCCCAAATATGGTTGGGAACCCACAATGGTAAATCAAGATGGAGTCATTTTTAGGGCCTAAACCCTTGCACAGACCGAGAACAAAGAAGAAAAGAAAAAATTTATGTACACCTTCTAAACCTACAAAATGAAAGAGCACAAATACTTTTTAAGCACCACAACAAAAAGTACTAATCCTCCATGAAAATACATTACAAAAACTAGTCCATTTGGTACAGACTGTAATAAGCAATTTGACAAAATTCAATGAAAAACAAGGAAATTGCTTCAGTTTGCTATTGAAAATTCCATCACAGAGGTTTCTAACCCCTCTAAAATTATTTTAGTGGCTTTATATATTCCCATACAATCATATACAACCATCAATCGGACCCATAACTACCTCTTTGAACATTTTTTCCAAAATTGCTCACATTTTTGACAAAATGTTGTCAAGCCACCATGACAACTTTTGCTCTACAATGCATTTTGACAAATATGTCAAATCTTCTCAATCTTAACCACCTAGGATGATTTCCTAACATCAAAAAAACATCTTCAAAATAATTATGAGGCCTTACAAGGAATTTTTATGAAATTTTCTCTGTGATGCCATTTAAGGCTTACAAAGGCACATAGGCCCAAAACAGGGTAAGATGCTAAGTTTAGCAAATAATGACAAAGCTAACTACAAAAAAAACTCAAAGAACACTTTTGGAATATTCAGTAGTCCTTTATTAAATGATTAACCCAATAAGGATTAGTGACAACAAAATTTGAAGGTTTACTAAGAAACATCAGGTGCTCCTACACCATACTCCCCCAATGAGAAAGAAGTCAAGTGACTCTTTTAGGAAACAAAGAGAGGTCAATTCCAACCTTTGAAAAGTATACTTAAGGTATCCAAGTAGCCTCAGATTCTTGAAAATATTTCCATTTAACCAAATGCTCCATGTAGGCAGTATACCTAGTCTTCTTGAGAATCCTTGAATCCAACACTTTCTCAGCTTGTGGCATGGTTGGAGGTGGAAAAGGTGGGTCTGAAAAGTGATTGAGGAACATCTAAAACTGTATTGTACTCCTCTAGAATTGTGCCTTTGTACTGCACCAAATCTCCAACATTGAAAATAGGAGACAAAGCTATGTCCCTGGGTAGATCAATCTTGTAAGCATTTTGTCCATACTTAGGTAAGACCTTACAAGGCCCAATCCTTCTTAGTTGAATCTTGCTACGATTGATGGATGATCTAATCGCAAGCTTTCCCATACTATTTTGTCAAACATCTTAGAAGGTTCCCAAGTGTCCTATTTACTACCATCCATTTGAGGATAGTATGCTGAGCCAAAAGACAGGTTAGGATCCAATCGTTTCCATAAAGTTTTCCAAAAATGACCAATGAACTTGGTATCTCTATCTGACACTATGTTGATTGGCAAACCATGAATCCTAATGACCTCTTTGAAAAACAAATGAGAAATATGGCTAGCATCATGAGTCACTTTACATGGAATAAAATGGGCCATTTTACTGAATCTATCTACTACAACATCGATGCTATCAAATCTAGTTTTGGTCTTGGGTAAACCAACAACAAAATCCATACTTACACACTCCCATGGCTGGTTTGGGATAGGTAATGGCTGATAGAGTAAAGAATTGTGATGCAGAGGTCTTGATATAGGTATAGGATAGGTTCCCTTGATCCAAGAAAACACCAAGGACCCTAGTAATCACACAACACTACCAGGGGTTAAGGAATATCAATTTGACAAATACCACATCCCAATCTTCCAAACAAAAGACTACCGGTACAAGGTCTATTTCATTTACTAGTACAAGGTCTCTATGGTCAACAATGGTTCGACCCCTTCTCCAATGCAATAATGGCTATTTAAGGGTTGCTTTGAAGTCCCCTAGGTCAGGGAGACCTCCTTCAATCATTAAATTCAGGTTCCCTCTACCGATTGGGTAACTGCTGCAACAAGGCCTACAAAACCTAGTAACCCTGCCACACCGGTTTTCCACACTTAACTCCTTATTTTTCCAAAAGACCAGACAAAAAATCCCAGATTTGGATACCCTTTTGGGAGTTACAGAAAATATCCTAAGGTTTCTTACCGGTAGGGAACATAAGAATCCAAACTCTATGCCGGTTAGGAGATCGGTATAGCCCAATTAGGCCTATTTTACAAAGGAGTGTGTAGACACAAACCTTAACTCACCAAATAAACTTAAAGGATACTTTTAGGCCATTGAAAATGCATTTATTCCTAAGTCTTAGGCCATGATCAAAGCTTTAACCCCTGATGTGAGACCTGTTTGCTTATACTTGCGCGGTGGCCACATGGAGTTGCCCACCTTAATGCATCAAACCCTCACCTTTAAATGGTCCTAACCTACAAAAGGCCTTAAAAATACTAAAATAAATTGGCCATACTTTCATCCCCTCCAAATCCATGAACCACCAATGAAGGATCAGCACGATAGGGCCATTTCTTTGCAAAACCCTAGGTAAAACTATCAATCTAGAACACTTCCAGAACCTTGTTGGTTTCTTCCTTATCTTGGAGAATTAGGACCTAAGACTTGATGCATCTAAAAGGTGATTGGCCACTCTAACACATCCCACTAGTTTCCTAATTCCAAAATGATCATACAATATGACACACAGTGTAGAACAACGAAATTGCAAGAAATTCTTAGAAATATATTACTTCAATGATGCCAAAAGTTTACAAAGTCATCATCTCCTTCATTCTCTCCTCCCAATGAAGATTGGGGATAAAATTTTATACCTTCCTCAATGGTTATCAACCACCTTTTGAACCAAGGTAATTGTTGGAAGGAAGTTGCAATTTTCAACCAAAAGTTGTCATTAAAAGTTGTTAACAAAGTTGTCAAGTTTTAGCAACTTTTGACATATGATAAATTTGCCTACTTAGAGATGTTTCAACATGTCCTAAAACATCTCCAACACATAAACATATAGAAAATATGCAACAAAATACCCCTAGGCCCATATGCCCATTCATTGGGTAACAAGGTGGGATTTATTACAAACAAATCAAACATCAAACAAATAAGACTACCCTATTACATAGATTAAAAGATCACATTCTCATTTGTGTCCATTATCCTTTATTTCTCTTATTATCTTAGTCACAAGGTGCTCCCGCACCATACTCCCAGGGTGAATGAATCTCAAGTCCACTTGAGATGAGGTCATGTAATGTAGTGCTATGCTTTTTGATCTGATCTTCATCCAACCAAATGGCTTCAGAGTCTAGTTTTCCTTTCCATTTGACCAAGTATTGTTTGTACTCATTGTTCCTAGTCTTCTTTAAAATCTTGGTGTCCAACACTTTTTCAAGCTTAGTTGGCTCATGTTTGGGAAGATCTATATCTACTCCTTCTTCTAGGATCTGCTATGAGTTACCTGCATTAGAGTCACCTTTAAAAGGAGTTAGATCATAAACATTAAAAATAGGAGATATGCCAAGGTCTCATGGTAATTGAATTTCATAGGCATTGGTGCCAAACTTCTTCAAGATTTGACATGGTCCTACTTTTCTTTGCATGGGCTTAGTGTGTTTGCCCTTGTGTAACCTTTCCTTCTTCAAATTTTCCCAAACCAAATCTCCAACTTGAAATTGTACCTCTCTCCTTTTCTGATCTGCATGTTAGTTGTATTTTTCTGACGACTTTTAAAGTTGTATTTTGACCTACTTATTTACTTATTTTATGGCTTCAGCAAACCTCTCACCATCTTCACTTGTGGGATCCATATGGGGTACTTTTCCTAACTCCAATACCCCTCTTAGATGCAACCCATACACAATCTGAAATGGCGACTTCCCTGTGCTTCTGTTTACAGTGTCATTGTAAGCAAACTCAGCCTGAGGTAAGATTGAATCCCACTTTTCACCATGTTGCCTTGTAAGAAAAATCAACAAATTATCTAATGACCGGGTTACTACTTCTATTTGCCCATCCATTTGTGGATGATAGGCTGATGAGAAGGAAAAATTGGTGCCAAGTTTCCTCCACAGAGTTGTCCAAAAATGGCCAACAAACTTGACATCCCTGTCAGACACTATGTTCAATGGAAGTCTATGAATCCTTGCTACTTCTCTAAAAAACAATTTGCTATATAAAATGCACCACTAGTGGACTTACATGGCAAGAAATGTGTCATTTTACTAAACCTATCCACTATCACAAATACACCATCAATCCCCTTTTGGATCCGAGGTAAACCCATTACAAAGTCCATTGACACACTTTCTTAAGGTCTTGAGGGAATGGGTAAGGGGTGATAGAGACCAACATTGGTACTTCTTCCTTTTGCATTTTGGCAAATGGTGCATGTATCTACAAATTTTCTTACATCAACCTGCAATTTGGGCCAAAAGTAGTGTCTCCTTACCAATTCAAGTGTTTTGTCCAAACCAAAATGACCCGACATAGCTCCACTATGATTTTCCTTGATGTTATTAGTCCTCATTGAGCACTTTGGTATGCACAATTGCCCACCTTTGAAAAGAAGTCCATCCTGAATCAGAAAATTAGAAAACTCCACATGATACCTTTCACCAAATTCAATACATGCCTTGTAAATCTCCTTAAAGTCCTCATCTGCAACATACATATCTTTAATTTCATCAATCACAATGCTTTCTAATTGGATTGTAGATATTGTATATGGTGAAAATGGATAACAATAATAACAATATTGAAAGGCTAAATGAATTCAACCACAAAACCCTAGCCTAACAATCAACAAGGATCCACCATAACATATGAAGATTACCTAAGACAATGTAAATAAAACAAAATCACAAAGATTATACCATCACATGTCCAATAGGGTTTTGATCTCCATTCTTCCTATCTCCATTGATCTTGCTTGATATATTTGCTCTCAGATTTTATATGCACAAGAGCTCAACAAAGAACAGAATGTGTTTGAAAGTAGGATCGTAGTGTAGTCAAAATGATCATTAGAATGCTTGATTAGAATCAATGATTAGGGTTTGATAGTGAAGAAGGCATCTCCTTAAATAGAAGACACTATATGAAATGGAGGGATAAGATTGAGAGGTGTAAAAGGAGGTCAGCTAGGATTAGAGGGTAGGTATAAGAAATAGTAAAATAATGGAAGGGGTAGGTAGTGTATGAGTTAAGAGATGAATGACATGTGTCATGTGTAGAAAAGGTTAATGAATTAATTAAATAAATAAAGATTTATTTAATTAATAGAAGAAGTGGGATCAATTAAATAAATAAAATATTTATTTAATTTAGAAAAAGGATAATTTAAATAAATAAATGTATTTATTTAAATGAGAAATAAGGCTAGAAGAGGATAAATGAATTAATTAAATAAATAAAGATTTATTTAACTAATAGAAGAATTAGGCTTAGATAATTAAATAAATAAAATATTTATTTAATTCGACTGGACAATTTTAGGTGTCTACATTTTGCCCCTCTTTGAGACAATGCAGCTTGTCGCGTTGTTTCAAAGAAGATAAGATGAACTGATACAGAGTTGCCCCAGAATGGGAATGATATGCCCCCTCGAGAGATTGGATGAAAAAGTCTGGAAAGATTGCAGACAATCTCTCGATAAGAAAGAAAGGCTAGGATGGAATGGTCGGATAAAGTGACAAAGCCACAGGATAATGAAGACTCACTCGGGAAATGAAGGCGAGGGCTAGGGTAGGCTATAAGATAGAGCCCGGGCAAAAGACATCCTCATTTTCATCTACACCTTCACGAGATCACAGTGCAGAGCGAGAAAAAGAGCAGCAGCAGTCAGCAGCGATGGCTTTCGTACACAGATTCGACCGCGTTCGCCGATTTCAGAGACCAGCAGAGGCAGGAGAGCCGGTAAGTACCACAAAACCTCCTCGTACTTTGATGCATTCAATTTTGTCATTAATGCATGCTAGTTAGCAATAAATGCGCTTAGGAATAGGGCACCAAAAAAGTGCAAAAACGTGCAACCGCGTCTGCGTCGGTGCCAGGCGCGTCTGTGTCCACCAGGCGCATCTGTGTTGGTGCCAGGCGCATCTGCGTCTGGAACCGCGTTTGTGTCTAATGTAGGCGCGTCTGCGTCCTGAAGGGGCGTTTGTGTGCCAATGTTGCGTTTGTGACAAATGTAGGCACAAAGTGTGCCGAAAATGGAGGCATTGGAATCCTCTTATCAAATGGATAAGGACATATGTCTCTCATAGTGTATGTTGGTTTTGGTGTACTCATGTCCTCCATTTTCTTTTGTAAATCTCTGATTTGTTGCTCCAAATTATTCTTAGGTGGCGATCGATTTCTTGTAGCATACCCCATGTTTGGGACACCAATTTGAGGAGGAGCTTGTTGCATGTATGGATGATATTGATCATAGACATGTTCATATGGAGGAGGCTTATATTGATGCGGCATATAGGGAGCACTTGGTATAGCTTCATGTTGAGGAACCCCATATCTATTTTGTGCATATATACCATATTCTATAGGCACGTCGGGCTCTATTGTGTTGCCCCCAAATTTGACATGAGGTTTCCTTATGTCCAAATTTTGAGCATGCCTTTGAGTGTCCAATTGTTTTGATTGATCCATAGCTTGAGCATGTGATTGAGCATATCTATTTGCATAAGGCTTCCATAATGGTCTTCGAAGGTAAGTATCATATGTTTGACCATGTGTATGTGGGACCTCTGGTTTTTGAAGCAAGGCTGATGGTGATTCAGGTACCATGTGTGGTCCTCTATTTCCTCCACTATTGGGTCCCCTTTGATCCATGTTGGAGTGAGTTTGTTGCGAGGGTCGGTTTTCCATAAGTTGAGACATGTCAAAGTCATGAGGTATTTTAGCTCCACTTTGTGCCATCATGTGTAAGAAGTATTGTCTATCCCTCTTCATTATCTCTTCAACCAATCTATTGAAATGAGGATTCATTATGGATTCTTCTATATCTGCTGATTGTATTGAAAAGTTGTCCACATTGTCATTGTGTGTAGCCTTGTTGTTTCTAGTGTCTGCGTTTTCCACATTTGGAATGTGTCTATAAACATCCATGTCAGGCAATGTAGTGTGCTCAGGATTGAAAAATAAATCATTGTCATACTCATAAGAACTCATGTTGGCGGACCCTTGAGCTTCTTTAGCTTTTCTCCTAGATTTTTGAAGACGGGTTTCAACCATGAACTAGGTGTTTGACCAAGATGTGTAAGACTAGATGAAAAATGGAAAGAGTATGGAAGACCAAGAGTTGTATGGAGCGTAAATGAATCTGAAGTGTACTTGCAATGTCCAAAGTGTAAGACCAAGTATGTAAGTAGTAGAGTAGGTGTGACTTCCAAAGAGAGGATAGTTTCTCTTGATGAGGTAAGTTGACCTTGACTCTAAGTAAGACCAAATGAGACCCAAAGGTAAGAAACCCTGATGAGGGACCACTTAGCAAAGTGTAGTTGTATGTAGTATGTTGACAAAGTATGATGAGGACAAGCAAGTGACCTTTTGACTCAAGTTTAGAAAAGTATGAATGTAAAATGAGATGTGAAGCAATGATGGACTGTATGAGACCCAGAGACAGGTTGAATGCTAGATGAAACCTGAAGAAACAACCTAGGAAGCTCAAGTATTCCGAAATTGATTTCTCTTGTTTGTTGGACTTTGAAATTTTCTTGCAATTTTGAACACAGACGCGACTGTATCCTTCACAGATGCGGTTTTCGGACACAGACGCTACTATGTTTAACCCAGACGCGCTTCTGTGATTTTCTTGTTTATGTTTGCTGGACTGTAAAGTTTTTGCAATTCTGGACACAGACGCGACTGTATACTGCACAGACGCGGTTACTTGACACAGACGCTACTCTGCTTAACACAGACGTTGTTATAAACACAGACGCTATTCTGCCCTTCGCAAACATGCTTAGACAACACAGACGCGGTTAAAACAGACACAGACGCGTTTCTGTAAACTTCGTGCAATTTTTCCAATTTGTGAAGTTGTTTTGTTGTGACCAAATCCGACTGTTTGACTGTTTTTCGTGACAAGAGGACACAATGTTGATGAGGACTCAATGTTTAGACTCCAAAAGTGTGTTGTTTGATGTAAAATGTTTTGCATACACTTGAAGACACAAAAGACACAATGTTTTGCTGTTTGATCTTGAATGCTTTGAATGTTTAACATAAGTCAAGCACAATTCTTATGGCTGGCCAAGACAATAGTTGTTGATCCCACATAGGGTTTTACCCCCGAGGCTACGCTATTCAGAGCGGATACTTAGATTCTTGACCTCACTGGCTCCACCCTCGACACTCACTTCTCAGGTCAGCCAAGCATCAGTCTCCATGAAAACTCCCCATGGCGAACTTTGTATCTCTACTAAGAACCGTATGTGTGTGGGCCGCTACCAGAGGTCCGACCTCCTGCCCCAACAACTAGAAGGATTTGGGCCTCTAAAACAAAATGGTGCTAGTAAGGGCATCCGCTCGTGTGGCCATACATGCGGCACTTTCAGCTTTGTAAATACAGAAGGCTCCCAGCCGGTAGGGGTTACGCCCTACAACTGATCAAATAAATTTGATCAAACGGGTTTATGGGGAGACATAGTGTCGGTATGAACTAATCAGCACATGTTATCCATAGTTTTCACCATGAATACATTTGATTATAGTGGTTCGGATGAGGTGGGTTTTCCTCGCTACCACTTGGGTCGTCCTCTTCTCACTAGTAGTCCTAATGACCACACGGGAAGACAGGCCCTCTAAAGATTAAACAAAAAGAGCCTATTGCTCAAGACACAGAAGACAATGATTCAATTTTAGTGCACCAATGGAAGTGTTTGCTAGTCTATGAAAACAAGGCACACAACAAAATTTCAAAACCCTAGCCAAGGACTTGCAACAAAATTTGTTAGTAGTTTGGGTTGTTTCAAATGATCACCCCTTCCTGCAAGCGCACAAGTTAGGTAAATTTTAGAAACCCAAAAGACTTTGTGAAAGAGGGGCCTTCAACCAAAACGTTTTAGCTTCCAAGGCGAGCTGCACCAACTTAGTTAGCTAGATCTAAAAGGGTTAGTCCAAAAATAAACCAGATCTGAAACCCTAAGTACGAAATCTGAAAACCGAATCAATGAAAATTTAAAAATTTCGAAACATTCAAAACACAGACGCTATTACCTAAGACACAGACGCGTTTGTATGACACAGACGCGGTTCTGTGACTCACAGACGCGGTCAAAAATCACAGACGCCCTTATCGGACACAGACGCGATCAAAAACAACATAGACGCGCTTAGAAAACACAGACGCCCCTGTCTGAGACTTGCAAAATAAAATTTGTCAAAAACACAGACACGACTCCAGTATCCGCAGACGCTCCTGAAAATCAGAGATGCGATCCGAAAGTTCGCGGACGCGAAAAAAACCTAAAATGTAGTCGAAAAATGTCTGATCTGCAACTTTAAAAATGCAAAATCTGCAACAAAGAAAGGTTAAATGCAAAAGGGACAAGAAGTCCCACTGGGCGTGCCAAAATGTATATGGTGAAAATGGATAACAATAATAACAATATTGAAAGGCTAAATGAATTCAACCACAAAACCCTAGCCTAACAATCAACAAGGATCCACCATAACATATGAAGATTACCTAAGACAATGTAAATAAAACAAAATCACAAAGATTATACCATCACATGTCCAATAGGGTTTTGATCTCCATTCTTCCTATCTCCATTGATCTTGCTTGATATATTTGCTCTCAGATTTTATATGCACAAGAGCTCAACAAAGAACGGAATGTGGTTGCAAGTAGGATCGTAGTGTAGTCAAAATGATCATTAGAATGCTTGATGAGAATCAATGATTAGGGTTTGATAGTGAAGAAGGCATCTCCTTAAATAGAAGACACTATATGAAATGGAGGGATAAGATTGAGAGGTGTAAAAGGAGGTCGGCTAGGATTAGAGGGTAGGTATAAGAAATAGTAAAATAATGGAAGGGGTAGGTAGTGTATGAGTTAAGAGATGAATGACATGTGTCATGTGTAGAAAAGGTTAATGAATTAATTAAATAAATAAAGATTTATTTAATTAATAGAAGAAGTGGGATCAATTAAATAAATAAAATATTTATTTAATTTAGAAAAAGGATAATTTAAATAAATAAATGTATTTATTTAAATGAGAAATAAGGCTAGAAGAGGATAAATGAATTAATTAAATAAATAAAGATTTATTTAATTAATAGAAGAATTAGGCTTAGATAATTAAATAAATAAAATATTTATTTAATTCGACTGGACAATTTTAGGTGTCTACAGATATGATTAGCACTCTCCTACTCAGTGCATTAGCCACTTTGTTGGCAACTCCCTTCTTGTGTTTTATGGAAAAGGTATGGGCTTGTAGGGATTCTAGCCACTTCATATGCCTATGGTTTATCTTTTCTTGGCTATTAATGAAGCTCAAGGCTTGATTGTCAGTATATACCACAAATTCCTTTGGTAGCAGATAGTGTCTCCATTTTTTTAAAGCTTGAACTACTGCATACATTTCTAGGTCATAAGAAGAATATTTTCTCTTTGACTCATTGAGATTTTCACTAAAGAATGCTATGGGTCTACCTTCTTGGCTTATGACTACTCCTATGGCCATATGACTAGCATCACATTCAATCTGAAACACTTTGTTAAAATCGGGTAAAGAAAGTACCGGTTGTTGAGCTACCTTTTTCTTGAGAGCTTCAAATGCCTCATCCGCCTCCTCTTTCCAAGAAAACCTACACATTTGACCATGTTTTATGGTTTCCAACATTGGAGCACATATTTGACTGAAACCTCTTATGAAATTTCTATTAAATGTGGCTAATCCATGGAAACTTATAACTTCACCAATAGTCTTAGGAGTAGGCCAAGAAAAAATTGCGTTTACCTTATCTTGATCCATCTTCAAGTGATCTTTGGAGATCAAAAATCCTAATTATATGATCTCTTCTTGCATGAAAAAACACTTCTCCATATTTATCATCAATTCCTCTCCACTCAACTTTTTCAAAACCATGTCTAGATGTATCAAGTGCTCTTCCTTTGTCCTGCTAAATACTAGGATGTCATCCAAATACACTATTACAAACTTCCTTGTGAATTCTTTGAAAACTTCATTCATGATTCTCATGAATGTACTTGGGGCATTAGACAAACCAAATAGCATAACCTTCCATTCATACAACCCTTTATTTGTTTTGAAGGTTGCTTTCCACTGATCACTAGGCCTAATTCTAATTTGGTGGTATCCACTCTTTAAATCAATTTTAGAAAAATATTTTGCACCCCCAAAAAAATCAAGAAAATCCTCTATTCCAGGCATTGGAAATCTATATCTTATGGTGATCTTGTTGTGAGATCTTGAGTCGGTACAAAGCCTTCATGTTCCATCCTTTTTGGGTGCCAAAACTGTAGGCACTGCACATGGGCTAAGGCTCTTTCCAATGAAGTCAGAATCTAGCAACTCCTGAATATGCCTTGCCATCTCCTCATTTTGTTGTGGTGTGAGTTTGTATGCAGCCTTGTTAGGTAATGTGGCCCTTGGGAATCAGGTCAATACAGTTATTGATCTCTCTCATTGGCAGCAAAGTCTATGGCACTCCATCTGTAACTATTCCTTGGTATCTACCAATGATCTCCTTCACTTCCGGACTAAGATCCTTGTCCTTTCCTTCTACCCTATCATCTGCAGTCGGCCTCTCCTTTGAGGTTGGTATTGGAAGCAATACAAAGAATATTCCTTCTTCCATTTTTATCTCCTTGAGGAATGGTTTTCCCTCCATCATCATCACCTTGGACTTAGTTTCTTTATGCTCTTCATTGTTTTCAGTTAGGGGCAATAGCTCTATGATCTTTCCATTCTTTGTGATGGAATAGGTACTCCTAAAGCCATCATGGTGTGCTTTGAGGTCATACTGCCATGGTCTTCCAAACAAGAGGTGGCAAGCATCCATGTTAACAACATCAAACAAAATTTTATCTTTATATGCTCATATTTGGAATGCTACCCATGATTGCTCTTCTACAAGAGTTTATTGCCCTTTTGTGAGCCAAGACACCTTATAGGGGTATCCTCCTCAATTTCAACTTCTCTACCATTTCTATTGACAAAAAATTCTCAGTAGACCTTGAGTCAACCAGAACTTTACATACCTTTCCTCCTGATTGGCAAGTGTGCATAAGATAGACTTCCTCTGAGGTGGCTCCATAGGTGTTGGTACCTTCAAGAGGGTTCTTCTCAACATTAGTGCCTCTCTGGTCTCTGGATAACCATATGAATCAGGTTTACTACTGCCTTGGTAATTTGATTCTTGGGTTAGATTGGCTCTCCTTTCTCCTTGGGAACTAGATCCCATCTTCTCTGGGCATCTACTGGCAATGTGTCCCTCTTGGTTGCAGTTAAAACATTTTATTGGTCCTGGTCCTTTTCCTGATGATCTTCCTCTGAAATTTGGCCTCCTAGCTCTGAAGTTGCCTTTGTTGTTTCTATCATTACTTGAGGAGTTTTGACTGCTCTCTCCTTGAAACTAAAATTTTGATCCTCTTCCTTTGAATATGCTCCTTCCTCTTGGTTGCTTACCCCTTCCTCTACTATTCTACTCTTGTCTTCTTTTGAGCTTCTCCTCTACCTTTAATGCTAATTGATAGCATCTATGAATAGTGTCAGGGAACAAGAGGTTCAACTTTTCTTGTATGTTCCACCTTAGGCCGTTTTGTTACCTTGCCACTCTTTCACTTTCATCTTCAACCTTCTTATACTTTATACTCAATTTCTGAAATTCTTCAGTATAGGCACACACATCCATCTCTTTCTATCTGAGATTCTACCTTCTCTTGTGTAATTGGACTTCATAGTCCTCTGACACATATACTCCCTTGATCTCTGTAATCATCATCTTCCAAGAGGTGATCATTCCTCTTCCCTCTTTCACTCTTTCGCCTTGCACAAAATTCCACCATGTCAGGACTGTTCCCTGCATTTTTGACTTGGAAATCTTCATCTTTTGGTTGTCAGCAATGTCTTCACATTCAAATAAGTTGTTTAAGGACTCTATCTTGTCCATCACTCCATTGACATCCATCTTCCCAATGAAAATAGGAAGGTTTGATTTCTGGTCCATGGTTCTCCTTTCCACAGACTTCAAGGCATTGATGAGGTACCTATGCTCTGCAGGAACTTCCTCTTCTTCTTGCCTTTGTGGGTTCTCCTCTTCTTCTCTGACTTCCTCCAAGCCATCAGGTCCTCTCTTTAGCTTGCCTTCCAAGTTCTCAATCAACCTTCTAAGATGAGCATTCTCTTCTTTGTTCTCTTGCACCATCTTGGAAAGTTCCACATTTTTCACCTTTGGAGGCATTTTTCTAGCCTCACCCTCTGATTCTTCTGCTAACATGTACTATTCTTCTTCCCAAAAGGATTCCTCCTTTGCTCCGATATCAATTTGATGTAGAGGTTCCGGTATAGGTATATGATAGGTTCCCCTGATCCAAGAACACACCAAGGACCCTAGAAATCACACAATACTACCAGGGGTTAAGGAATATTAGTTTGACAAGTCCCACATCCCTTTCTTCCAAACAAAAGGCTACCGGTACAAGGTCTCTTTCATTTACCGGTACAAAGTCTCTATGGTCAACACTAGTTCCGTCCCTTCTCCAATGCAACAATGACTATTTAAGGTTTGATTTGAAGTCAGCTAGGTTAGGGAGACCTTCTTCATTCATTAAATTTAGGTTCCCTCTACCAATTGGTTAACTGCTGCAACAAGACCTACAAAACCTAGTAGCCCTGCTAGACTGGTTTTCCACACTTAACTCCTGATTTCTCCAAAAGAAAAGACACAAAATCCAAGATTTTGATACCCTTTTGGGAGTTACAGAACATATCCTAAGGGTTCTTACTAGTAGGGAACATAAGAATCCAAACTCTATGCCGGTTAGGAGACCAGTATAGTCCAATTAGGCCTATTTTACAAAGGAGTGTGTAGACATAGACCTTAAATCACCAAAAAAACTCAAGGGATACTCTTAAGCTATTGAAAATTCACTAATTCCTAAGTCTTAGGCCACGATCAGACCTTTAACCCCCGATGTGAGACCCGTTTGCTTATACTTGCACGGTGGTCACATGGATTTGCCCACCTTAATGCATCAAAACCTCACCTCAAACTGGTCCTAACCTACAAAAGGCCTTCAAAATTCTAAAATATAGTGTCCATACTTACATCCCCTCCAAAGTCATGAACCATCAATGAAGGATCAACAAGATAAGGCCATTTCTTTACAAATCCTAGGTAAAACTGTCAATCTAGAACACTTCTAGAAACTTGCTGGTTTCTTCCTTGTCTTGGTGAATTAGGACCTCATACTTGATGCATATGAAATGCTATTATCCACTCTAGCACATCCCACTAGTTTCCTAATTCCAAAATGCATACAGTACGATACACCATGTGGAACAACAAAATTGTAGGAAATTCTCAGAAATATATTACTTCAATGATGCCAAAAGTTTAGAAAGTCATTCTCTCCTTCATTCTTTCCTCCCAATGATGATTGGGGATGAAATTTTATACCTTCCTCAATGGTTATCAACCTTTTTTTTAACTGAGGTGACCGTTGGAAGGAAGTTGCAATTTTCAACCAAAAGTTGTCAAGTTTGAACAACTTTTGGCATATGTTAAATCCGCCTACTTAGAGACGTTTCAACATGTCCTAAAACATCTCCAACACATAAAAATATAGAAAATAATCAACCAAATACCCCTAGGACCATATGCCCATGGTGGCTTATCAATTTGCCAAATCCATGTCATTGGGTAACAAGTTGGGGTTTATTACAAACAAATCAAACATCAAACAAACTAGACTACCCTATTACATGGATTGAAAGGTCACATTCTCATTTGTGTCCTTTAGAATTTATTTCTCTTATTATCTTAGTCATGAGGTGCTCCTGCACCATATTGGAAGAGGTTCCCTTTTTCTTTTGACAAACAACACATTGTTCAACATACTTTCTGATATCTCTTTGTATCTTTGTCCAATAATAGAATCTTTGAACAAGTTCGAAGATTTTATTCAACCCAAAATGAACACTTAAACATCCATTGTGCTTCTCTTGCATCAAGTTCTCTCTCATGGACTGTCTTGGCACACAAAGCTGACCTCCTTTAAACAAAAGACCATCTTGCAAAGTAAAATCTGCATATTCACTATGAAAATGATTCCTAATCTCTTGGCAAACCTTGTAGTTATTGGAAAAATCTTCATCATCTTGATATAGCCCTTTGAAACTATCAACTCCAATGCTCTTGAGTTGCACTTCTTGAACTGTTAGTAACCTTCTACTCAATACATTAGAAACCTTATTCCATTGACCTTTCTTATGCTTAATATTAATACTATAATATTCCAAGTACTCTACCCATTTGATTAGCCTATGATTCAACTTGTCTTAAGAGTTAAGGAAACTAAGAGCTTGATTATTAGTATAAACCACAAATTCTTTAGGCAATAAGTAATGCCTCCATTTCCTAAGAGCTTGAACAAGTTCATATAATTCCAAATCATATGAAGGATACCTTTTATTGGCTTCATTGAGCATTTCACTAAAGAATGCCACCGGTCTATTGTCTTGGCTTAAGACTGCTCCAACTGCTATGTTGCTTGCATCACATTCAATGGTGAAGAGTTTGTCAAAGCTTGGAAGAACAAGTACAGGTTGAGTAGCCACCTTTGTCTTCAAGAGTTCAAATCCTTTATTTGCCTCATTTGTCCATTATAACTTAGTCTTTACACCTCCTTTGATTGTTCAAGCATAGGTGCACATATTTCACTGAACTCTTTGATGAACTTCCTGTAAAACTGAGCTAAACCATGAAAAATCCTCACTTCACTTGTTGTTTTGGGTGTAAGCCAACTGATTATTTCTTCCACCTTTGAGGTATCCATCTTCAAATCACCACTTGAGATTACAAACCCAAGATACACCGACTCCCATTTCCTGAACTCACATTTCTCCAAATTGATAGTTAGTTGTTCATAGCATAATTTCTTCAATACAATCTCTATATGCCTAAGATGCTCTTCTTTAGTTTTACTAAAAATCAAGATGTCATCTAGATAAAAAAAAAAAACAAATTTACCAATGTAATCTTTGAGCACTTCAATCATGAGCCTCATGAATATGCTAAGGATATTTGTGAGTCCAAATGGCATAACAAGCCATTCGTAAAGACCTTGAGTGGTTTTGAATGTTGTCTTCCACTCATCTCCCTCCTTGGTTCTGATTTGGTAGTAGCCACTCTTGAGGTCTATCTTGGTGAACTACTTAGCACCCCCTAAACAATCTATCAAATCTTCAATTATTGGAATGGGAAATCTATATCTAATTGTAATCTGATTGATGCCTCTTGAATCAGTACAAAGTCTCCAAGTACCTCCCTTCTTAGGTGCCAACACAGTGGGAAATGCACATGGGCTGATGCTCTTTCTTCTTAAACCATTATCCAAATGTTCTTGGATTTTCTTAGCCACTTCTATGTTCACTCAGGTGTCAACTTGTAGGCTACCTTATTAGGCAATGAGGTTCCGGGTATAAAGTCAACCTGATGGCTTATGGCTCGTTGATGAGAAAAAGTAACAGGTGTTCCATCACTTATAATCTTCTTAAACTGATTGAGTATTTGCTGCACTTCATTAGGTATACAAACTTTTTTGTCCTTCTTTTCCTCTTTTGGTTTCACAACAAGTGCAAACCCCACTCCTTCTCCTTCTTTGAGAGTGTTTATGAACTCCTTTTCACCAACTAGTAGCACATTTGGACTTTTAGATATGCCCTATTATCTATCTCCTATGGACTGAATTTGTAGGTAACTCCATATTTTTTAAAGATGTAGGAGTTCTTTTCTCCATGGTGTATTTCGTTTCTATCAAATTGCCAAGGCCTACCTAGGAGTAGGTGGCATGCATCCATTGGCAAGATATCACGCAAAATCTTGTCTTTATAGCCTCCTATGGTGAACTCTACCCAAGTTTTCTCATTCACCAAAACATGTTGCCCCTTGTTGAGCCAAGTAACCCTATAAGGATCACTATGTGGGATTCTTTGTAATTTGAGTTTACTTACTGCTTCTTCTAACTTTATGTTTTCAGTGGATCCTAAATCCACCACCACTCTACACACCTTACCCATGATCTTGCACTTTATCCTAAACAAGGATATTCTTTGAATAGGTTCCTCCTTCACTGGTTCTTTGATCAAAACTTTTCTTATCATGAGGTTCTCTCCAACCTCTGAATCTAATCTCACCTCTAGTGACTTCACACTTGCTGCATCCTCTTGGATATAACTCACTCTCCTTTCACCTCCTTGGGATGAAGAAGACTTCTTAGGGAATCTATAGGTATGGTTCCCAAGTTCATGACAATTGTAGCACTTCATAGTGGAGAAATAGGAACCTCTTCCTGGTCCACTAGACCTTCCTCTACTAGAGTTGCTAGATCCCCTTCCTCTATAGCCGCTCTTTCTATTGGAATCCCTAATTTTCTCTACCAACTTGGATTCCCCTTGGGATCTTTGGTCTACACCTCTTCCACAATAGATACCTCTATGACCTCTGCCATCTCTTCCCCTACTTCTGGCTTTATTACTTTGCTCTTGTTTCTTTTTACTCGTCTCTTCCACCTTGAGTACCAATTGATAGCACTTGTGGACTATACTAAGACACAAGAAGCTTAGTTCTTCTTGGATATTCCACCTCAAACCATTCAAGTACCTGGCAACCTTGATGCTTTCATCTTCTACCACCTTAACAACTTATGAAATTCTTTAGTGTAGCTAGTCACATCTAGTTCTCTTTGTCTCAAATTCTGTCTATTTTTGTGTAGTTGGATCTCATAATCATCAGGGATATAGGCTTTTGTTACCTTGGCTAACATTCCTTTCCAAGTTGCAATTGGGTTCTTACCCTCATTTTGTCTCTCCTCTTGGATGAACTTCCATCAAGTCAAGGCTGCTCCTCTCAATCTAGATTTGGCTACCTTCACCTTTTGGGCTTCGCTAACTCTATCACACTCAAAGTGATTCTCTAACCCTTCAATCCACTCTATAACCACTTCTGGTTCCATTTTTTCACTAAAAAGTGGCACTCCATCTAGGGAGTTACCCCCTATGGATTTGATGGCTCTAAGGAAAGGTTCTTATGGTAAAACAGGATTTGGTTCAGGTGTGCCATCCTCCCCTGCCACTTCTTCACCCTTTTCTTCATTGACTTTGATAGTCACCTACTCAGTTTTCTCTTCTACTTCATCTAGTTTATTCTCCAATCATTCCAAATTTTCATTGAGGAGTCTACTCTCCTCCTCTTAGTCTTCTACCCTTTTGGCCAACCCTGCATTGGTCATCATACTGAAGCTATATTCACCCACTGATTCAATCTCTAAGATAAACTAGCTCCTACCCAAGTCTTATTGGGCTCTGATGCCACTTTGATAGGGAGAATCTCTCAAAAGAGTTGCAATTTGGTTTATATATTAGGAAAAGGTGTTATTGTGGGATCTGTTGTTTTTTTATGCCCTTGTGTGAGTCTATCCCAACACCCAAACTCCTTTGGAGAACTCTCTACCAACTCAATTGCTCAAATTACTCAAACCCAAGGTAAGAACGGACATGAGTAAGTTCAACCTCCAACATGCCTAATTCAACTCTCTTCACTTGCAGGGGTTTAAGAAGGATTAGACATGGTTTTCCAACTCCTTCCATACTACTTTGGTGTCTACCCCCATTCATTCTCCTATCAGTTTCTTAGAACCTACAATTAAGGGGTTATCGCCCTAAGAGCCCCTTTTAGCCCTCTTTTTATGGTTTTTGCTCTTTGGTTCTAAAAACTGTCAAAGGACACCATAGAATCTTTACAAATATGAATACCCATTTGGAAAACCTTCAAGATTTTTGAGGTTAGGTGGTCTAATCTGTCTGTACAGAGATTGTCCCAAAAATGGCACTTTTCAAGGGTTTAGGACTTGTGAGCATTCACCAATGGGGTTTATATGTCTCAACACCCTGTCAAGCTTCCAAACTTACATTGAGGCTTTGTCTACCATGCAACCTCAACACCAAACACTTGGTACTAATCAATTTGTCGACCCCTGCAAGGAATAAGGTATTGTGCAGTAATGTTCCCTAGCCGAGTTATGTCAGAGCTCGCCTAGGGCATGATCTTAAAACTAGAAAATGCAACTTACTGGTCACAAAAATTGATAATTAAACTGTACGTAGACTCCATATATAATCCTGAAGAGAACCCATGGTGGGAAATCAAGATGGAGTCATTTTTAGGGCCTAAACCCTTGCACAGACCGAGAACAAAGAAGAAAATAAAGAATTTATGTACACCTTCTAAACCTACAAAATGAAAGAACACAAATAATTTTTAAGCACCACAACAAGAAGTTCTAAGCCTCCATGAAAGTACAGTTTGGAAACTAGGCCATTTGGTACAGACTGTAATAAGTAATTTGACAAAATTCAATGAAAAACAAGGAAATTGCTTCAGTTTGCTATTGAAAATTCCATCACAAAGGTTTCTAACCCCTCCAAAATTATTTTAGTGGCTTTATATATGCCTAGACAATCATATCCAACCATCAATCAGACCCTAACTACCTCTTTGAACATTTTTCCAAAATTGCTCACATTTTTGACAAAATATTGTCAAGCCACCATGACAACTTTTGCTCTACAATGCATTTTGACAAATATGTCAAATCTTCTCAATCTTAACCACCTAGGATGATTTCCTAACATCAAAAAAACATCTTCAAAATCCTTATGAGGCCTTACAAGGAACTTTTATGAAATTTTCTCTGTGATGCCATTTAAGGCTTACAAAGGCACATAGGCCCAAAACAGGGTAATAAGCTAAGTTTAGCAAACAGTGACAAAGCTAACTACAAAACAAACTCAAATCACACTTTTGGACTCTTCAATATTCCTTTATTAAATGATTGACCCAATGAGGATCAGTCACACTAAAAGTTGAAGTTTTACTAAGAAACCTTAGGTGCTCCTCCACCAATCACATCCTTAGATGAGTTCATACATTACTAAAGAATAATCCACAAGCAACAAACAAACAAAATTATCATGCTCCATATTGGCTCATCTAGTCTTAGAAATCCTTGAGTAGCATAGGAAACATGATAACAAAAATCAAAGTAAAACCACTAAACCTTCTTGCCATAGATATATTTTTCTTGTCAAAATAGATAGGATCATCCTAATAGTTTATTTGATCTGTAATATAAACATTTTATGAATTGGTTGCCAATCAATGTTCAATTATCCATATCATGATTTTATTTAAAGCTTGTTGTTATGTTTCTTTTTGTTTGGAGATATATCTTACAATTTGGATTTTTACCGTTTGAAATGTGACATCAAGAATCCCATTCTGTAACATGGTCGAGGATTTGCCCCCAATGTAGGAAAGGACCTGTAGAGGATGGGAATTGTCACCCTTAAGGTGATAAACCTCAAAGGAAAAACCTACCTTCATTTCAACCCACTTATACTAGTGCTAAAGGTGAGCCAAGGGATGAAAATGAAAAGCTAAGCTAGCAGACTATAAATGAGACTCCCGAATGACTTTGTTAAGTCTTTGTCCTTAGGATGAGAACACGGGACTGGGACACCAACGTGACACACTATCGTCCTATATGGACATAACATAGAAGACATACGAAAGTGATAAGTATGATAAAAATACTACATGAGTGAAATAATAACAAACTAAATCAATAGTACAAAATACAAAGTATTAAAATAAAGTGAGAAAAGATGAGGAAAGCTTACAACCGGTCCACGATTGAAGCCTCCTGCAAGATGATTAACTTCCAATGACTATAAAGTTGCACACAAGAAAGAAGAAAAATGTTGGGGGTTGTCTTTAGAGGTTTGACTCAGTCAGACCCCCATTTCAGTGTTTCCACCTCCACGGAAAACTCAAATAATAGATACAATGAAAAATAAAATGATAAAGATAAAGAGGCATGCTTAAGATTATAGGAAAATTGAAATAAGATATTATGAATGTACAAATAAACCAAGAAAAATAATTAAAATCCCTCCAACACTTGTGAAGATGACACCATGAGTTCTTTAAGAGGCTGCAACAATAGTGGTCTTCAAGATGCTAGAAAACCTATATATGATTAAGAGAATGGATGCCATTATCTCAAAATATCTCTGAATGATCAAAAAATCCCAAGAAAGACTAGAATGTGAGAGATATAGCCTCCCAAATGAATCTTGACATTGGTGGCCATGGACAGGGGTGTTAAAAACTCTTTTGGCTGTAGGTATGATGCTCAAACAACCACTTGTAGACTAAAGGATTTGCAGGACATGAGCGCAATGCGTGGACGTCTCTGTGCGGAGCGCTAGAGTCCCATGATCAATTGACCAACATGGTTGCTAGAATCCAAGTTTCAAGCTAACAAAGTGATCCATGTGTAGAAAAAGGACAAACATGGTAATGCATGATCTCCATCGTCTTGGAGCAAAAATTCTTATGTGATACAAAATTGCATGGGATGCAATTTGCGATATTACATTTCACCCTCACTTTAGATAGCATGTCCTTGTCAAAAAATACGAACCTAAAGTAGAGAGTCTAAATGATATCAAGATTCACAAAGAGGAATCAACATTCATTGATCAGGTGAAGTTACCCCTAACAAGATGTAATGGTGGGAAAATGATGAGTGATAGATCAATAGGAAAACTAACCCTTTCCCTCAAAGAGAGATGAGAGTTTCACTATTGATTATCCTTCGAGCACATTTCACCATTAAATTAGGAAGATAAGGGGTAATTCACTAGATCCAATCTCCACACAAAGATGATAGATTAAATTCTGAATGAATTAAGGATGTTATGATGATCCCCTTATTCCTTTGTTTGATTTGGAAAGGAATTGATTGAATTATGTAGTGCAAAAGTGATAAAGAATTGATTATAACGTGAGATCTGAATATGTGATGAAACTGTGCACTTGGATTTGGTAGGAAAATGTCAAGATGAAGTCGCCCTGCAAATTTTGATGAAAAGACCATGGCGGGAATGTACACGGTCCTCCGAAAAATTTGCGAAATGAAAAAGGGTTTTTCTGCCTCTGCAAATGAAGCCCGAATTCGAAAGTACAGCTGCACACTTGCAACCTACACACATAAAAGAGAGGGAAATGTGTTGGGATTGGGGGTTTTCCTTTAGGTCAAACCCCAGTTTTGGAATTAACCTAGTAATGAAAGAAAGCACTTGCAAGTAGATGTAAATGAAAGACTGAATTGTAAATCACCTCAAGGGAGGTTGTAGTAGCAATGTTGAAAGGAATTTTTGTATGGAAATGTATGTTGCAATCAATCTCCTCTTCAATGGTTGAATCCTTGACTTGAATGTAACACCTAGCCTTTAAGGGAAACTTGAGAATGCTCAATGCTGGAAAAGAATGCTTGAATGCTCTTGAACACATGATCACTTGTGAATTTCCCACTTATCCAACTTATGCCAATGAGAGAGCGAATGCCCCTTTAAATACATGTTTGAAGGATTTTAATTTCATCATGGGCCGACATCGAGGAGATTTCTAGCTCATTGCACAACCCACAAGACATGCTATAGAAAGGTCCTGCCCCAAAATAAGGTGAGAACAGGGGTGCCACACCCCTATCCTACCACTGTCTCCAGGGTAGAGTGTGGATAGAGTGATGTGGAGGCAAAGGAAGAAGGTGTTTTTGTAAGCCGAGAACTCTTTGGTCTCCGATCAGGCTAGAGGATTTGAGTTTGCATGTGTGAGGACCCTAATGCAGTCATAAATTGCTAGGGTTGCAATTCTATGACACTCCACTAGATCCACTTGAGATAGAGTTAGATTTTGCTAAGCTATTTCATGACACACACGTTGGCTACAGTCTCACATGTTAGATGAAAAAGAGATCAAACATTGAATATATAAGATAGTGTAATAGAAACAAACCCCGCTTAATGGAGGAAAACATGTATTACAAAAGATAATGAAAACAACTACCATGATAAAAAAAAGAAAGTCTTGGTATGCATAGCAAGTTATGTTATGCTATATAACCATACGATAGTGCAATGATTTGCAAGATTTTATCAGTATGAGTAGAAATTTGTGTTATGCTGGATAGCCATATGATAGGGTGATACTTCATTGGAATGAGTAGAAAAATGATAGATAGTCATGCGATTGGGTGATCATAGATTTATTTGATAAGTAGTGGATTGGGCCACACAAAAGGCGACAAGATAAAAAGAATATATCAAGTGGTTTGACCTCTAGTAAGGAAATCAAGAATGCTAAGCTAAACATATACAAATGCCAAATGCAGATTATGAAGAGATGATAGCACCCCCTTCAATTGGTATGTATGAAAGGCATGCTATTCTAAGGAGAATAAATGCTATGGAATATCAACATAGCAAGGTGTTTTCATGGAATTTCATCCTTGGTGAATGACACATAAGACCCACAACATCGACAAAGATGCAAGAGCACAAGGTGATTTGATTATTCGGTATCAAGAACAATAACAATGAGATAAAATATGTAATAGAATTGCAGATGGGTATTTCATCATAAGGCCAAAGTTCTCGGATTTTAAGAAGAGCACATGAAGATAAATACAATAAAAAATTGGGTCAACATGGAAGAAGGCTTAAATGTCCTCAACACTTTGCATCATCGTTGGATGAAAAAATTCAAGATACGATAAATAGAAGAAGTAGATAACAGATAGAATAATTTTTACAATAGAAAATACCATATATCCAAGCACCTACAAAGTAACTCAAGTCCTCTAGGAGAGCATCACAGATAAAGACAGTCAACCTCCTGTTGCCAAGAATTGACAAAGTAACTTGGGTCCTCCAGGAGGGAAAAAACATGTAAAGAAAGCACAGGGGAACATAATCATGCACACATTCTATGATATAAGATAAAGGAAGATAGTGCCCTAGAAGGCCCCAACCATCAGGTCATCGTTCTCCCAATCTTGGTCATATGGGGAAGGAGGGTAAGACCAAAGCGAAACAATGGCAAGGGAAGCACTAGGCACCTTACTGATAGTGAAGGAAAGGGACGAGGTTGTGGTAACATTTGTATCCATGAGCTTGGAAGAGGCAAGGATCAACAACCCCATGAAGATTGTAGACAGGGCTGAGATATCTTCGAGAGAGTTGAACAAGCATGCCTCGATAGAGGAAGCATGTGACTTAGGCTGAGGAAATGAAACAAGAGTTGGACTATCACCCTCAACAAGACAGTTAGTGACGAACTCAGGAGAAGGTGGGGCCTTCTCAACAAGACAAATAAAAATAGGCACTGAAGCAAACATAGATAAATGGGAGGAGCATACATCCACTAAAGAAAACAAAGATATAGGGGAGGAGCATACACGAGCCAATTTTCATCAACAAAATTTTGGAATGGGGCCTTGCTCAAACTTGCAATTAGGTTGTGTAGGAGACACAATCTGCCTATAAATTGTAGCAAGTTGAAGGACCCTGAGAAAGATTTGATGAAGAAGCGGCTACAAAACATGGTGGTCAGACAAAGTTGTATTAGATACCACCTGCATGTGCAACATATCCAAAGGCTAGGACAATGGAGAGACATCTGACAATGAGGTGATAAGGGGTGACTCCAAGGAAGGAGCAATGAAGACCCTCACCCACTTAGGGGGAGGTTCATTGATAGGTCTTGAAATAATCAGAAGCAAGATCGAAGATGATGTAGAAGCTAGAATATTTGAAGAGATAGAAGCTAATGCAATAGTAATAGGTGTCGAAGGTGCACCACTAGACAACAAATAAGCCTCACACTCCAAAACCATGACTAGGAGATGAAGCTCAAGAGGAATCAAGAGCATCATAATCTATATGAGAGGCCTCCAAAATTTTGTTAGGGACATGAGAAGGCCCAAGTGATGGAATATGAGGTATGTCTGAGATAGATACAACATTCACAACAATAGGTGCCCTACCTCACTTTTCTTAAGGAGTGACTCGAGGACTAGAGTTTGCCAACATGGGATGTAAAACTGGAGCGAGCGATGAAAAGTGAACGTGAGAGGAATCCTTCCCCTTCTCATATCGAAAAGTCTGAGGGATATCAGCCATTATTGGGATCTTAAAGGGAGGGTGGGCTACAAACTTTGACAGTCCAGGTGCCTTTCCCTTATTTGCACTAGGTGTAGTCACGGGAATAGAAGACACCACTAGAGGCTGCACAGTCCTGGATGAACAAGGAGGTCTATACAAAGGAATGGTCTTAGCCTCATCCCCCGATGATAAAGGGACATAAGGCACTACCCACTCCAATATAGGAATAAACAGAGTAGAGGTCGATGCAGGAAGAGGCAAAAAATAACTAGGCTGAACTGATTTAGGGGCCAAATCCCCCATCTTGTACTAATAATATGTGTGGTACATCAAGTCACCACATGGAACCATGGGCCTCACTGGAGCAGGCCAAAAATGATCCAGTAAAAAATCCCCACGGGCTACTAGGGGTCAATATCCAATATCCTAAATAACATGGACCGAACCCTCATGAGGAAACATTAGGCACTTATGAATCACTGAAGGGATTGCGTCCATAGAAATCAACTGAGGAGTACTTAGTTTGACTCAAAATAGGCCTGATTAAGGAATAATAAAAAATGTAGATGACACAACCTTGGATCCCACCAAGATTGTCAATGTGATACTTTTGAAAGGAGAAAGAGACAACCCAATATGTGTTCTTAAATTTGCATGACACTCGTCATATCTCACCCTATGCCATTTATTGATGAAAAAGATTTCCTCTGTGATGATATTGACTTTACATGAAGGGCCAATCATCACACTTGTAATAGTTTGACTGTTAAGCTTCACAGGGATGTACATAGGAGTAGGCACTCCATAATATGGGAATCCAAAAGTGTGAATGATATATCAAATAATTCACCTTCTAACTAGGAGGCGAGACCAAAGTGATAGTAACCATAATAACATAAGGACCATCATCTAACACTGAATTTGGTGCAGAGATAAAGTTAGAGGAATGCAAAGGGAATGGATTTGTGTATACTGGAACTCATTGTTTGTTTTGTCAAGAGACTTATTAGATTTATGCTTTTTATCATTGACCTTTATATCTCCACTATCAATGTGGTCTTGGGCTATGTGCCTAATACGATATCATCTCTTAGTGTTATGACTAAGTAGAGTGTGATATTGGAAAAACTTAGATCCATCATACCAACAAGAATGTGGTTTGTTGTTTGGTAAAGGTCTAATCTCAAGAAGGGTGATGAGATTGTATGTCAACAATCTTTGCATTATGCTCAGATAAGAGTTATTCAAAGTTTGGTGAAGATCCTATTGTGTTGTGGTTCTTGTGCATAAGCTATCAAAGGAGTAGCTAAGACATTAGCCACAACTTCTCTTTCGAGATCCTTCCAAGGACATGCTTGTGAAATAATTGGTACGGGGGTTTGAAGAGGACTCTCTAAACCAAGTTAGCGTATGTGGGTAGTTAGTTAGTGTAGAACATAGATTGGCAAATTTTTGATATCAATTGCGAGGTAACTTCTCCCTCAATGCTAGTTATAGATTTATGATGAACATCCTTTGTAAATCACTATTTGGCAAGGAAAAGGGGATCCTGGTAGAGATAGATTAGTACTATGTGAGAAAGTCTATAATCTTCTCATTCAGCCTTGGCTTACAATGAACAAGGTCAATGATGGTGACCATACTGCCAATGTTAGCTTGAAATTGTCTAAGGAAGAGATTCATAAATTGATCGAACATTTAGATAGAGTGATCAGGTAAATAACTATACCATTCTAACATGGTCCCCTTAAGAGAAGATGAGTATTGTTTAAGCAAGATAAAATCCAAAATGTGGTAGTCACTACACATGGTCATAAAAAAATTGATATGCATATTGGGACGAAAGAGGGAAAAAATACAAAGAAGGGACAAAGGAGGTTAGAATGCAAAGAAATCAAACAAGACATAATACAAATTCAAATAACCAAATTTATACCTTGTCTTTCACCTCTCCCTCAAATTGAGCTTGATGAAGTGAAGGTGCCACTTTTGATGCTCCACTTGATTTTCTCATTTCTTGATGTGGATGTAGATTGCTCTCCTTTGCTAAAAAAGATTAGGATTTAATAGGATTTGGATTGATGGATAATTGATGGATGAGGATTGAGGATTTGATAGAGGACTATGTGAAACTGATAAAAATGTGCTAGAGGGAGATGAGAGGAGAAATTAGCAGCATAAGGATAGAAGAACGGAAGACCCCTGTGTGAGGAAAAGAGGCTCCAATTTATAGATTGGAGGAGGCCAATGGAGGGCCAAGATAAATTTGATCATGAAGGGCTAGGATTAGTTTGAGGCAGTGGGCATGGATCAAGTATACCTTGAAGGAATAAAAAGGAATATAAAATTCCTCGGGAAAAGGGGGGAAAGGAATTTGAAATTTCAAAATGAGGATGCATAGGGGGATTCAAAGAAATTTGAATTTCTTTGAGAGCCTCAAGATTGATGTGACATGAGTGGGGAATTTAAAATTTGAGAATACTAATAAGTGAGATTATGAGAGGTTATAGAAGAATTAATTAGGTTGAGGGGGATTAGGAAAAGTGATTTGTAGGAATCAAATGACTAGGTTAATTAAAATTAATTAATTGAGTGGGTTTAGAGGAAATAATTAATGAGGGACTTTAGAAGAATAGGGAAATAATTAATTTATTTGATAAATTAATTATTGGACAATAGTGACAGAAAAAATTAAATTACATTTAATTAACGCCAAGAGGAATAAGGATAACACAATTAAATCAATTAATTTTGTTGTCATGATTAAATTGATTAAATATTGATTTAATTAATTTTAGCTGTCTACATGGACCTCCATCACCACTGAACCAATCAAACGTTGCCAAATCAATCCCCCGAGGAAGGATGGTATTAAGGATGGTGATGTTAGGCAGGCCCTTATGATAATAGGCAAGCATCAAAGATTGACTAGAGGTGGATGCCAGGTGCATGAGCTACAATTGAAATTGTCCCATCTTTTGCACAATGGTGTTAAAGAATGGATTATTAGGAAATAGAGGAGGAGGAGGAGGAGCACCATGTGTGCCGCTGCCTCTACCAGTATTGATATGAGGACCGGTACTACCACTAGGGATAGTACTAATACCTAGACTAGGACTAATAGAGGTAGTGTGCCTTGCAGTGAAAGTGGTAGTGGAACTACCAAGCATACCAATATAACCCAGGGGAGTGGTATAAGCATTTATGCTAAGGATTTTGGGTTTAGGATCAACCACACGTATTGTCAAACTAGGTATGTCAACACCAGGATAAGAACCACAAGTGTTAGATGCCTATCTTAGGGAGAGGTACCAACCAAAGGCATATGATTCTTTAAATTCATAGATAATGCCCTTAACATCTCAAGGCCTCTTCTATCTGAGATCAACATGTCTCTTAAAGTGCTTACAACATTTTCATCATAAGGGATGACATTCTCCCACTTCAAGAAACCCTCAAAGTCTCTCAGATTCTGCTCTAGCATGTTAATTTATTCAAAATCAATAGTAACAACATAATCACAATCAACGACAAGAGGGGAAGATGGAGGAGAATTCCTTAGAGCGTTGATTTGAGAATTGGATTGCGAATCAGGTAGAGAGGGATCCTTTGTCAAGATAGTCTTAAGAGGGTGATAAGATAGGAAATCATTTAGATTGGGAAGTGGATCATTACAGATCAAACCTAGCCTAGGAGGACTATAACGATTTGTATGAACACTCTCCTAGCTATCCTTCTCATAACAACTCTTGTGGTAGTCTGGGTCATAAATCTCAGGGACAAGCTCCAAAACACTTTGACCATACTATGAAGATGTTGCAAGACTACAATACTCTGTGATAAAGAAATTTACTTTGAGGTTTATTTCAAAGTTGGAATGTGATTATTGCTTTACTTTTAAATTTTTAAATGAAAATATGAAATGAAGATCCTATAGAAATGATAATGCAACTGGTTCACATTGGGTTCACCAAAAATGTATATGACGGGATTTGTCACCCTCAAGGTGATAAAACTCAAAGGAGAAACCTACCTTCGCTCTACCTCACTTAAACTGGTGCTAAAGGTGATCCAGGGGATGAAAATGAAAAGCTAAGCTAACAAACTACAATGAGATTCTAGGATGACTATGTTAAGTCTTTGTCCTCGAGACTAGCACATAGTTTTGGGACACTCGTGTGATACACTATCATCTTTTACAGACGAAACACAATATCGAACGAAAAGTGATAGGTATGATAAAACTACTACACAAGTGATACGATAACAAACTAAATCAATAGTATAGAATAAAAAGTTGTAAAATAAAGTGAGAAAAGATGAGAGATGCTTACAATCAGTCCACAATTGAAGCCTCCCATAAGATGATCCTGCCTTACCATGACTATAAACCTACACACAAGCAAGAAGGAAAATATTGGTGGTTGTGTTTAGAGGTTTGTATTAGTTAGACTCTTGTTTCGGTGTTTCCACCTCCATGAACAAACCAGATAATATCAACAATGAAAGATAAAATGATAAAGAGAAAGAGACATAATTAAGATAATAAGAAAATTTAAATGAGAGATCATGGATGTGCAAATTAATCAAGAAGAGTAATTAAACTCCCTCCAACACTTGTGAAGACAACACCATGAGTTATTCAAGAATTTGTAATAGTGGTGATCTTCAAGATGCTAGAAAACCTATTTATGATTAAGAGAATGGATTCCAGGGCTCAAAATATCTTTGAATGATCAATAAGTCCCAAGAAAGACCATAAATGTGAGAGATATAGCCTCTGTTCACTTTATTTTCCCCTGGTTTAAGTTCTTTTCGGTGGGCCCGGTTGTGATCACCTTTTTGCCAGTAGGGAAGAGCGTGTAGGACACTTGGTGGCACGACGTTGCTCCCTCGGTTCGTCTTTGGCATCCAGTTTTTGAAGCAGCGCAGAGGTGACAAATAGCAATGCATGCTGACTGTTCTTTTTGGGCGGGCCCACTCGTTAGCGCAGTATGCGAGCGGTTTTTTGCGGCTGTGCCCTTTTCCACAGTCCATTCGCGGCTGGCAGAATCTTTTCAGTTCTTGGTAACCTTCAGTCCGTTGCGGGTGAAAAGTCGAGTTTCAGGGTTTATTTTGCTGGGTGCAGCCTCCGTAACAACACGCCATGCTTTCTGTTCAAAGGGGGTTGTGCTATTTTGGCATTTTGGGAAGCTATTTTTAGGGGCGGTGACCTATTTAAATGCGGCGTTCTTTTCCACCAAGAGAGAAGGGGTTTTTCAGAGCATAAAGAAAAGAACAATCCAGTTTGCTAAGTAGGAGTTTTCTTTTGTTTCCAGCCTTAAAGAACTATTTTGGTCTTGCTATAAGAAGATTATTCAGATTGTGTCTGCGGCCTTTATGATGTCTCTTTTGGCCTACTATTAATAGTGTTTTCTGTGCTATTGTTGTTGAAAATTCTGATAACTTTGGGAATATTTTATCCAAGACTTCACTGATTAAACTATGTTTTTTGCACTTGTTATCTGATGAATGCGTGATGAATATTTCCATATATTTTCAAGTAAATCTGGTTGTAGCTTTTGATAATGTTCTGGATCCGAACTTGTAGATTGTTGAATGGACTTCTAGAAGTTATATGTTTCTTAATTTCTGTGAGTTCATTGTCTCTTAATAGTGTGGCGTATCGCCCCAGTAGTTTAGTGTTACTTTTAAAAAGTATTTGTTTCCTTTCCCTTTCCTCAAAACCCAAGGAAGAGCCGGCTTCTCAATCCCGAAGGTCATTCAGTGTTCCCCATGCAATTTGGTCCCCCAACATTGAATTTCCCATAATGCTGTTTGTCCCCAAAGCAAAATTTAGAGTCAACAGTTCTTTTTTTGGCACGCCCGGTGGGACCATTATTTTAAAAATCCACATCCTAGCTAGTTTATGAGTCATAGGCCCGTCACCAGGAGTCAAACGGCCCTACATCCTCATCTTCCTTTTCCTCCATTGGTGACCATCCATTCCACCTCAGTTTCACCTCCATAGGGTCTCCCCACTATCATACACGTTGTAATGGCACAAGTTCCTCCCCAAAATTTTGTGACATGGGACAATGGTATCCCTCTCATTCCTCCAGTTCTACCCATAGTTTGGGGAGCTATCCTGACAGCCGCGTTAAAAGTCATTCTCAAATTCATGTGAGAGTGTCATAAAACCCCTGGAGAACATCTGCAGGATGTGGCTACTGTTTGTACTGTACATGGCATCACCAAGCAAAATGTGGCTTTGTGGTTGCTCATAGCATCTTTCCAAGGAAAAGCTCTGGATTGGTTTAGATCTCTAGGCCCTAGTACTATAGGGGACTAGGATCAGTTGGGAGACTGCTTCTTTTAGAGATTCTTAGACAAAGCTGATAGATTATCCCTAATGCACCAACTCATTACGATCAAAAGAGCTCCTATAGAGGCATTAACTGATTTCAACCTGAGATTCCAGTGAACCTGGCAAAGGATACCGTTGTTCGCCCGCCCCCAATAGATATGGCTTTTGTATTTTATCTAAAAGCTTTCAATTCCAACATATCAGTAATGATTCAATCCTTAGGGGGTAACACTCTTCCGCAAGCTTTTGACTTAGCGGTTCAGGCTAAAAATAACCTTATCGACGCCGAAAAGCTCGCACCCCACCCTAAAATGCTAGTGTTCCCTGAAATATCTACCCAAGTAATGGAGAAAGCCACCCCGAGCACCTCTACTCCATAGTCTATGTACTCATTCCCCACTCCTCAAGCTACTCCCCAAACCGCCTCTCTGGCTGCTGAGGTCAACGATATGAAAAATCTCTTAAGATCCTTCTCTAATGAAATTGTCAACCTAAAAAGGGCCCAGTTCTCTCCTACCAAGCCTCCTTTTCAGCAAAACTTCCAAGGAAACCAACCTCCCTATCAACATCCTAATTATTGGGCTGAGAAAAATCCCCCGCCGAATGGCCAAATAGTCCCCGTCCTTAATCCATTGCAGGCCATCCACCCAAACGGTGGTAGAGAATTGACTGTAGGTCAGAATAATTTGGCAGATGATACCAATTCTTGGTGTTTTCCATGCAACAATGCTCATGCCCCAAGGAATTGCCCAAGGGGGAATTTGCAACAAAAGGTCACGAAACAAGGGAAATCAGGTATAATACCGGATGAATCCGTGTATACATCCCCGGGGATGGATAATGTGACTTTTGTTGTTCAGATGCAAGGAATGTCATTACAGCAAGAAGCGGAAATCGCCCTTGATCACGCGCTTTTTTTCATGGATGGAGGATGATGATACAGTGCTAACTATTGATGGTAGAACTCCAAAAGATGGAGCCCTTGTGGTGCATTCAGACTACAACCTTTGCTCTAAAAGGCATTTGACCAGGGAGGATGCTAGCAATATAAGGTCAGTACCCGTGAATAGGCCCCCGGAACCACTAGTCATCGGTTTCGCCTATCCCAGGAAGGAGTTCATCCTTTACAAACCAAAAGAGCCTAAGGTTTTCATGCCCTTGACGCTGGATGTAGTAGAGCAGTTGAAGAAAGCTCCAACTCATGTCTCTCTCTGGGACTTCCTGAGTATCCCAAAACAGAAAAGTTGGCTAAGGGAGGCATTGTCCTATGATCAAAAGGATATAGGCGAGGGAGCTTTGCCTCTCTCTCAGATGAATGGAATGGATCGCCACCCAGTGGTTAGCAAGGCACGTCCCCCTGCTGCTTTGACGAACGAAGGCTCACCCTCCACTACACAAGGAGAAGGTAAATCTAAGCTGAATCCTTTTTACCTTATCCTTATAGTTGGAAATAAACTTTTGCATAACTCCATGATAGATTCTGGTGCTAGTACCACGGTCATGCCCAAGCAAATTGTCGGAGTATTAAACATTAAGTATGACCCTTTAAGTAAGGGGGTAATGCAACTCGATGGGAATAAAGTCCAGACGATAGGTCTCATCAAAAGCCTCCCTTTGACTTTATTTGCATGTCCAAGTATAACAATATCTCAAGAAGTAGTGGTCATCGATATCCCTCCCATCTTCGGGCTCTGTCTGTCCTGAGACTTCACTGCTAAAATAGGAGGTTATATGTCCCTGGATTGGTCCCACCTGATTCTTCGTACCTGGCATGGTGCTAAGATGAAGATCCTTTCGGAACCCCTTCATGCTGAGCATATAGTGGACCAAGCCTTGATCAATTTCGAGCCTTCTCACACCTCTATAACCCATGATGAGCGAAAGGTGGTGGAACTTTTAGAAGATGAAGTAACCAGGGAAATCCCACCTAAACAAGAAGCTTTCTTGAATAAGTTCATAGACTTTGACCCCTTCTCTAATTACCATGCCACCGGCCTAAGAACTTATTGCATTTTTGAAGAGGATCAGCTGATCCCAAAACTCACCAAGGATCCGTTTTCCAAAGATCAGTTATCTTCAACACTATGGACTCTACACTTCGACGGTGCCAAATGCAAAATGGGCTTCGAAGCTAGAGTTTGTCTCACCACTCCTGTGGGTGATCAAATATGAAGGTCTTTCCAACTGCAGTTTGCATGTTCGAATAATGAAGCAGAGTACGAAGGGCTAATTCAAGGTTTGAACATGGCAGAAAAAATGGGCATCAAGAAGCTAAAGGTCCTCGGTGATTCCGAATTAGTATTACACCAAGTTTGAGGGATATCCAGTGCCAAACATGTCCGTATGAGATCCTACCGCTCCAGAGTCTGGGATTTAATAGAAAGTTTTGATGCTTTCAATATCACAAGCATTTCCCGGACACTAAATACTGAAGCAGATCACATGGCGACCATAGGAGCTCATTTTGATCTAGTTGTAGACCTCTTAGCCAACCACCTAGCAGTCAGCATCGTGGTCCGTCTGGCTATTCCTGATAATGATACATATTGGCAAGTTTTTGAAAGTGATGAGCAGATTGCTCTATTTATTCAAAGCTTGGGAGAGTTTGCCAACCACCTGCAACCCAGGGTTAAAGAAGCTTATGGAAACTGGATTATTCAGTTAAAATCCAACAAGCTCCCGAATGGTTTGATCAACATAGAGAATTTGTTTGTTCATGAGGATGTTAAGAAGGATAAGCGGAAGCCCACAATAGACAAAGGAGATTACGCTGAAATGTTAGTCGGAAGTAGAAGAATCCTCAAAGTGGGCAAAGGTGTTTCCTTCGATGACAGGGAGAAATTGGCTCGATACTGTGATAAGTATGAAGGTGTCATGGCTTGGTCTTATGATGATTTAAAAGGTTACGATCCTTGCATCATCTAGCACACCATCGAGCTCACAAATGAAGCTAAGCCAGTCTGACAAAAATAGAGACCTGTTAATCCCAAGATCGAATCCCTCATGGCTCAGGAGTTGAAGAAATTGATCGAGTCAAGGATTATTTACCCTATAAAGAACAGTGCATGGGTGTCAAATTTGGTCCCTGTAAGAAAAAGAATGGAGATATTTGACTCTGTGTGGACACTCCGGGACTTGAATCGAGCTTCGCTCAAAGATCATTATCCCTTGCCGTCGATGGAGCAATTATTAAGCATTGTAGTTGGATAAAAAATGTTCTCTATTATCGATGGTTTCTCAGGATATAATCAGGTAAGTGTCAAAATAGAGGATCAACACAAGACGACTTTCACCACCAAGTGGGGAACGTTTGCATATCAAAAAATGCCTTTCGGCTTGTCAAAAGCTAGGGCCACTTTCCAAAGGGCCATGGATTTGGCTTTCAAAGAGATAATAAATAAGATTATCTTGATATATTTAGATGACCTAACCGTGTTTTCCAAACACTGAGAGGATTATTTTGATCATCTTGAGTTAGTCCTGCAAAAATGTCTTGAATTTAGGATCTCCTTGAACCCAAAAAAATGTATCTTTGGGGTTCCTCAAGGGAAGTTGCTGGGGCATATAGTTTCTAAAGAAGGCGTCTCTATCGACCCTGACTGGGTCAAGGCTATTAAAGAAATTCCCCTTCCGGTCAACAAAAAGGGAGTGCAATCATTCTTGGGAAAGGTCAATTTTGTTAGTCGTTTCATCTCCAACTTTGCTGGGATAACAAGACCTATCACCCTCATGCTTAAGAAAGATATACATTTTAAATGGACTGCTAAAGTGAAAAATACCTTCGACCAAATAAAGCATGCCATCTGTTCAGCAGCAGTGTTATCTAATCCAGACATGTTGAAGGATTTCATAATGTATGTCTATTCTGGTCAGCATAGTATCGCCATGGTGCTAACTCAAAAGGACACCCAAAAGGGAGGAGAGCACCCTATAGCTTTCCATTCAAAAACTCTCAAAGATTATGAGCTCTGCTATAACTTTGTGGAAAAGCAAGCCTTAGCTGCCGTAAAAGGACTGAAGAAATTCAAACATTTCATTGCCTGCAACAA
The DNA here is from genome assembly GCF_030272615.1 of Cryptomeria japonica. Classification (NCBI taxonomy): domain Eukaryota; kingdom Viridiplantae; phylum Streptophyta; class Pinopsida; order Cupressales; family Cupressaceae; genus Cryptomeria; species Cryptomeria japonica. The sequence continues at coordinate 49,623,418 of NC_081408.1, read as the reverse complement.
GACCACAGTGTATGTAGCTCATTCCGCAGTAAGAGAGTACATCATGGAGGGCAACATCATAGAAAAAAGAGAAAATTAGATCACTAAGATCCTAGAATACGATGTTGACATCAAGCCCACAAAGCTAGTCCGCGGGAGAGGCTTATGTGAGTATATAGTGCAGGGCAGTGAACCCCGTGGTTTTGAAGCCATCTTAGAAGAAATGTTTATGATTATACCTGACACCCCCAATGACAGTTGGATTGACAAAATAAAAAATTTCATGAGGACAGGGACCTTTCCTGAAAATATTCCCCTGGCCAAGAGGAGATTCTATCAACTCCAAAACAGCGGTTTTCGCCTCATAAATGAAATTCTTTTTAAAATAAATTTTGATGGAGTTCTACTCCGATGTGTGGATCAAGGCCAAGCTGATAAAATTCTCCAAGAATTTCACTACGGCCCCTCAGGAGGCCATTTCTCCGCACCTACAACCGTGATCAAAATTACCCAAGCCAAATACTTTTGGTTGTCCATGTTCAAAGATGTACATGCTCTAATAAGAGGATGTAAAGAATGTCAATATTATATGGGGAGAGGTAAGAAAGTGGCCATGCCGCTCAGGCCTGTGTTAGTGGAAGAGCCCTTCACTCAATGGGGCCTCAATTTTGTCGGGATGATTAGTCCTCCAAGTTCAGCCGGACATAAATGGATCCTGACCACCACCGACTATTTCACCAGATGGTCTGAAGTCGTTCCCTTGCGGAATTCATCTGAAAATGAAGTGCTAGCTTTCCTAGAAGAACTGACTTATCGGTACGGCCCCCCCAAAACTGTTATATCAGATAATGCACGTGCCTTCACAGGCTCACGAATCACACAGTTTGCTCTTAGCAGAGGTATTTATCTGAAAACCTCCTTTAACTACTACCCCCAAGGGAATGGTCTGGCAGAATCTACTAACAAGAACCTGATTTGACTTATCAAGAAGATAGGCACAGAATATAAGAGGGAGTGACACCATCACCTAAGGAGTGCATTATGGGCCAACTGCATAACACCCAAACAGAATCTCAAAACCTCCCTGTACAAGCTGGTATATGGAAAAGATGCATTTTTTCCTTTGTCACTAGAAATTCTAGTGTTACAGTTGCTAAAATCTATGGATATCGCCGAAAATGGTCCAATGCCCGTAAGGCTAGCAGGGATTATGGAGTTAGAGGAAGAAAGGGAGGCCGCCTTCACAGCTCTCCAAGATAGGTAAGAAGTCGTAAAAAGGTGGTTTGATAGTTAAAAGAGTTCTGATGTGATATTCGCCCCTGGAGACCTTGTTCTGAAGTACAATGAGAGGATGGTGAAGTCAACACACCAAGTTTGATTGCCTATGGGAGGGTCCTTTCCGCATCATAGGATGTAAGGGTTTCAATTCTTTTGAGTTAGAGGACATGAATGGAGACTCCCTCTCCATCCCGGTTAACGATTTTCATCTTAAGCCCTATTATTAAGGGTCCCTTTCCCTTTCCAAGTAAATAGTGTATACTATGTGCATATGTGTGGTGTGTATTTATTTTAATTATTTCCAACTCAACAAGCATCAAGAAAGAGAGATCAAATAAAGAGAAAAGTAAAATCATTATATTAAATCTTTCTCATATTTTGTTACAAAATGTGTGGGCCCTTGGCCTCTCTTTTGTTTACATCTTGCAGTTTCAAGTGCAAGTCATGCTTTGCCACTCTTTTCAGAGGTTAGCTTCAGTATCTTCCTCCTCAGTGTTGGAGTCCCCTTCTTCTCCTGGCCATTCTGAATCAAAAGAACTCTCAGGCTCCCCGTACATGAATATAACCACCAGGTTAGGAGGTTGATCCGGCATTAGGACTCTTGGGAAAATATAGTCCCTGAACCCAATATACTAGTCTGTGCCTTCCGGAATGGGGACCATCATATGTACTCGCAAGAGAAATTCTGCAGCCAACTTAGCGCGGTACCTATGGGAAGACAATGACATGGTTTTCAAGCCATTGATAAGTGGATGCCACTTCACTTCTTCATTCTGTAAGATGAAACACTCTAAGTCGAACGCCACAGGGAGTCCTAGGAAAGGTACATGATACGCGATTACATCTTCAAGGCCTCCCAGGTAGTCTAAAGGAAAGAGTGCTTGAGTCAGCTGTGTTTTTAGTAACCCAGACTGGTCACAATCCAGCAGAGAAGCCACAAAGTGCAAGCAAATATCTGTATTTACCTGATATCGGTCTAGATTCCCAAGTATCCATTTGATGGCAGCAATTATTAATGGATTCTTCCTTCGCGTCATCCCTTGCAGCCTCCGGTCTGATATGTTCCTCAGGAAAGCAGCTTGCACCCTTCTGCTGATGAGTCAAACTGGAGTATCCATTTCTTCAGAAACTCCACCGTTATAGCTCACGTTGTGATGAAAGAATGTTTGAAAAGACATATTTATAGCAAAAATCTTGGCAGGTAAGCAATCGGCAACTAGAGCTTCCCCTTTTCCCATTTCAATGTCTCTGTCATACCTCTATTAATTCGTGTCATGCGAATGGGATTATTTCCAAGATATCAGCGTCTCGTTAGTCACCTTGAAAAGAGGAATGGATGGAAACAAAGAGCCATACGTACTTTCAAGTACGTTGCCCTTAAATGCGAAAGCTCCGTCAGCCTGTTTCAGCTCATGCGACCATTATTCCTAACTGATCCTCTCAATCAAAGAAAGCTTTTTGCCTAAGAAAATTTTCCCAAGGAACGCCAAATCAACCAAGTAGTTTTTTAGGAAAGTGGGAATGACGGCTCCCCTCATTCGTGGAGGTTGATCACAACAACATTTTTGAATTGGCATGCGTGTAAGCCGAGCCTTAGCTTTCGTGAAAAACAAGGCATGTCATGCGTTTAAAAGTTCAAAGGTTCTCCTGGTCATCAATCTGTTCATTTTGTTGCCAAAGTGTGAGGCCAGAGGAAGACGTGCAGGTTCCCATCTCTTATCTCTGGTTTGCTAGCAAAACAGGAACGAAAGATTGTCTGCCTTGATGGATTCTGAGGCTTTGTCCACAAAAGTTGCTCCCAGAGGTTTCTGGGTTAATATTTTTGAGGAACTATCTTACTCCTCTTTTGCCATTCCACCAAAGAAGGAGTATCCAAAAACGAAGGCCAAAAATAAAATGACGACCCAGAACTCATCGGTTGTTCTGGATTCCTTAGAAAATATCTATGAACCTGAGGTCTAAAAGCACCCCAAAAACCTTAGAGAGGCCGCTTGTTCGAGGATGCTGCATCACATAAATGATTCTCATTCTGTTGCGGTGTATTTCTAGAAGAGTGGTGCTCCCCAATCTTTGGTCCCCGTAGTTCCCTACTGTCCTGAGCTTGTGGCTGCCTGTGCGGAGGTTTTTGATCCCGCCTCATGTTCTGTCAGTGGCTCGCACCTGAAATTGATCATATCTCCAGAAGCCATTAGGGAAATGCTATGCTCCCCAACCTTTGAAAATACTGAGGTTTTCTCAGAAAAATCCATGGAGGAATTCTGGAGCACCAGGAGAGATGCGTTAACTTTTTGTCAAAACACCCTCAACCGGAGTTTGTCAGCGGGGCTTCCAAAGTTCCCTTTGTCTTACAGTGATCTGAAGCAAGATGACCTCAGAGATATCTCATCTACCCTGGCATGGCTGTGTGGTCATGATAATGACCGAGATATCACCGCTTCCATGATAGGCTTTCTTTTTAAATGCAGGAAGCAAAGGGAACCTTTCCACTTCGACTTCTCCATGACTATCGCTAAGGCCATGGTCAAGCAGTTATTCGAGTTTCAACAGTTGCGAGGTTTTAGGTTCTTTTCAGTATTGGTGCATCTGCTTCTGCATCAAAATGAAGCTTTCTTCTCACAGTTCATGTGCTTGGCCACTTTCGATGAGGCGGGAAATGTAATGCCAGTGTCTTGTTGGATGCCTCTATTGCTGGCCTCTTATGATTCCTACCATTTTTCAGATTTGTTCTTGGCTCCCGTGCTCAAGGATTTTTGAGTGATTCCCAATGAGCCTCTAGCCCATTTCTCATAGGTTCAAATGAACTGGATGCAGAATGAACGCCCTCCTTACGATTGGTTCATGGGCCCTGCTTTCTCTTTCATCTGTGTGCATGGTTTCTCTGAGGGGCTATTCAAGCTACCTAGTTATGTGACTGACCAAATCCTAGCTCTGGAAATGGCAAGGCAGTTAGCAAGAGTCGAGCAAGCGATTGGCGCTGGGAAGCATGATACCTCCATTACAGAGGATGACAAGGCCATTGGCCCAATTACCCTAGTAAGAAGAAAAGTAGCTGAGGAAACCCTGACTTCAGAGATGGTGCAACTGGGTTTCGTGGTAATCGATGACTCTTAGAGTTACGACCCTGATGGTTATTTAAGCAAAAGGAAAAACGCTATGAGGCATGAGCCTCGAGACTCATGGGCAGAACGTACAAACCCCCGGGTTGACGAACCAAGCAAATATGTGGGTCTTGATGATTTTCCTATTTTGGATCGCCCCTCGTGGTTAAAATTTTATACCCCAGTATAAAGGGTCGACCCCGTGAAGCCTATTCCTTGGGCGTTGTTGTTGGGCATGAAAACTCTATCCTGGCCGAGAAAGAAAAGGGAAAATTTTTGGGTCTATCGTTAGGAAGTAAATCAGCTTAGAGCTAGCCTTGGGAATGCACCCCTAGATGAGCGTTTTGAACAGGAATGGAGTAAGGTAAATAAATCTGATGATGAGACAGGTGACAGTTCCTCATGCGGGGACTCATCTCTCGAGATAGTTGCTCAGCAGGAAGTTGGGATTATAAATATCGAAGGGCAGGAGCCAGAGCCAAAAATCCCTTTTTCTTTAGACAGTGCAACTCGCAGACCTCATTCGCAGTCTAGTAAGAGGCGGTCCGAGAAGCAGTCTTCTGAGGGCCCCCCGAAGAAGAAGCCATATCTCAGTGGGTCAAAAGGGGTTGTACCTAATATATCAATGGGAACATCTACAGATCTTCAGCCCTTGCATCCTTCTACTGACCAGGTACACCCCTTTTTCCCCTCTTCCCATTCTCTGGATGTTCTTACAACTACCCTCATACCCATAATGCAAACGTCAATCCCTACTGCTCTTACTTTGGCCCCGGTGGGTATGACGGTTAATCCCCAAGAGGTACTCACGTAGACTTTCATTCCTTTATTGGGCGCGATCCCCATATCCACAACTTTTCAGTCGTCCACTTCAGAAATAGTCCCTGTATCACGTAGGCTAGGTTTTGAAGAGTCTTCCCCCTAGAGTATGGCTACGGCATCCGCCAGTTCCTTCCTGTTAGTGGGCTCCCCTTTTGTCCCGTTATTTTCCCTGCTGGTAGTGACTCATTTGGTCCAATCTTCTTTTGATGCCCCTTTTTCGCATTTCCCTTTCGCTGTCCCTCCTGGTGCAGTTTTTGCAGGTCAAGCCATCGATCATCCGGATAGTTTCCAGCAACAGGTTGTTTATGATAGAACCGTCAGTTTGGATAAAACCAATAAGCCGAAGGAGAAGGAAGGTGCTCGTCGTGCTCGCCCTCGCTTGCAAACCCATTTCAGTGAGTAAAGAAATTGCCTTTACTTTGCAAATCTAGTCCCCAAGGTTGACAAGTTGGAATCTCAGATGAGGCCTGATGATTATGAGCTATAGGCAATGAGCGTTAGTCTCCAAAGCATCACGGCATCTGACAAGGTCAGAATGATGGAAGAAACTTCCAAAGCAGTGTCCATGGACTTTATCAAGAAGAGCCATCGTTTGGAAAAGCTCCAAGCAAAAAATGTTAGCCTTCGTGATTCCCTTTCCCAGCAAAGGAAGGAAGATAAGGCTCGGGTATCAGAGGTCAATCATCTGCAAAGCCTACTAACTCAAGCTAATTCAGAGAAAGGAAAGTTACAGTCGGCTCTTAATAGCGTAGGCTCCTAGCTAAAAAGTCAAGAAGTGACAAGAAATATAACCTTGAAGGAATTGCAAGATAAAGACTCTGAGATACAATGATTGAAAGCTGCTTCCAGGGACATTGCCCAGGTTAAGATGCAATTGCGCAAAGAAATCCTTCTCAAGGAAGGTTATGCCCGTCAACTGAGTGAGGCCTAGGTATCACGGTCGAATGAATTTTGAAGCTAAACTGAAAACGAGAGAAACTAGCCTCAAACAATTTGGCAAACGCGTTTCAGAATTGGAGACTCTTCTGCAGCAGGAGCAGAATCATACATTGCATTTGCAGCGGGCCGTCAGGACTGGGGAAGCAAAAATCTTAGCCTTGGAAAATCAAGTGGCTATTGAGCAAAACAAAATCTAGCAGCTCCAGCAGGAGACGATTGGGAAAGACAATGAGATATCTTGATTGCTGAGTCTCCCACCTCCGCAGCCAATTTCTCCAGACTTCTCTACCATGCTGACATAGCTGTATGTTTTCCATTGGGAAAAAGTAAAGCAGTACTGCCCATCCTTGCATCCAGTGTTAAGATTTCTCAGTGATGCGCAGTCCTTCTATGCCGAGGCTAGGCACCTTATTAATAATTCTATGCTTATCATCAGTTCGAAGTTCCCAATAGTCCAGAATCTTATTCAGTTGCTTTATTCTGCTCAAGAGGAGGAGCTTAGGAAGAAGGGGATTGCAGATCGCCGGCAATTAAAATGTCTTCATAAACCGCCACAGGATAATTATGCAGGTGTCAGCTGCTCTGGTGCTTTTGCAATTTTCAGTACCAGACATTAAATGGCATTTCGAGAAATTTGTTTCTCTAGGCTTACCTTCTCCTTTCCCTATGGATGGTTATGTGCTACGGATTGAGCAAGTATTGTAGTAGATCGAGAATGTGCAGCAGGATAGAGTTTTCCTATCACGGTTGGGAAGTCCTATTTTAGTAAATGAGTTAGAGTGTCTTTTGCATCCTCTAGCCCAGCTCTCTACTCTCCTTAACCAAGTCCAAGAAGAGCTTGTACCTCTACCCTTGGATGAAGTAATTTTCCTAGAGCAATATTTCCAAGATTTGGAAGTGCAAGTTACACTCTCTGAAGACGAGTGGTTGCCTTTGCAACAAGCTTTTGATCTTTTCCATCCCATTGTGGCTTGAAGTCTGGTCTATGAAATCAGTAATTTTGGGTTCTTCTATTCCACAAGTAGAATCGCCCCTATTAGTCGCTAGGAAATGTTCTCTTTGTTTTCCCCCGGTTTAAGTTCTTTTCGGCGGGCCCGGTTGTGATCGCCTTTTTGCCAGCAGGGCAGAGCGCATAGGACACTTGGTGGTACTGTGTTGCTCCCTCGGTTCGTCTTTGGCATCCAGTTTTTGAAGCAGCGCAGAGGTGACAAATAGCAATGCATGCTGACTGTTCTTTTTGGGCGGGCCCACTCGTTAGCGCAGTATGCGAGCGGTTTTTTGCGGCTGTGCCCTTTTCCGCAGTCCATTCGCGGCTGGCAGAATCTTTTCAGTTCTTGGTAACCTTCAGTCCGTTGCGGGTGAAAAGTCGAGTTTCAGAGTTTGTTTTGCTGGGTGCGGCCTCCATAGGGACATGCCATGCTTTCTGTTCAAAGGGGGTTGTGCCATTTTGGCATTTTGGGAAGCTATTTTTAGGGGTAGTGACCTATTTAAATGCGGTGTTCTTTTCCGCCAAGAGAGCAGGGGTTTTTCAGAGCATAAAGAAAAGAAATGTCCAGTTTGCTAAGTAGGAGTTTTCTTTTATTTCCAGCCTTAAAGAACTATTTTGGTCTTGCTATAAGAAGATTATTCAGATTGTGCTTGTGGCCTTTATGATGTCTCTTTTGACCTACTATTAATAGTTTTTTCTGTGCTATTGTTGTTGAAAATTTTGATAACTTGGGGAATATTTTATCCAAGACTTCACTGATTAAACTATGTTTTTTGCACTTGTTATCTGATGAATGCGCAATGAATATTTCCATATATTTTCAAGTAAATCTGGTTGTAGCTTTTGATTATGTTCTGGATCTGAACTTGTAGATTATTGAATGGACTTCTAGAAGTTATATGTTTCTTAATTTCTGTGAGTTCATTATCTCTTAATAGTCTGGCGTATCGCCCCAGTAGTTTAGTGTTACTTTTAAAAAGTATTTGTTTCCTTTCCCTTTCTTCAAAACCTAAGGAAGAGTCGGCTTCTCAATCCTGGAGGTCATTCAGTGTTCCCCACGCAATTTGGTCCCCCAATAATGAATTTCCCATAAGGCTGTTTGTCCCCAAAGCAAAATTTAAAGTCAACAGCCTCCCAAACGAATCCCAATGTCAGTGGCTACAGCTAGAGGTGTTACAAAATCTTTTGGGCACAAACATAATGCTCAAACAACCACCTGTGGGCTAATGGATTCATGGGATGCAAGCGTGACATGCAGACATCTCTGCAGCATGCTAGAGTCCCATGCTCAATTGGTCAACATGGTCGCTAGAAGCCAAGTTCCAAGTTTACAAAGTGATCCATGTGGACAAAAGGAAAAACATGGTGATGCATGATCTCTATTAACTTGGAGTAAAGATGCTTATGTGATGTGGAATTTCATGGGATTGATCTATCTTGGCTTAAAAGTTTGATAGGATGAGTTAACATATAATGGTGCAGGTTTTGTGATGCAAAGACTACAACCAAACACACTCTCTCAAATGATGTATAGTTTCACTCATAGCCAACCAGAGTCCGGATAATGTAATAGATTTCTCTTTGTCTTCCTTTAAAGTATTTTTGGGCTAGAAGAGCTCCAAGAGATGCTTCTGTAGTTGGAATATATATAAAAAGTGGTTTTCCTTCTATCGGAAGCATCAAAATTGGCGGATTCAGTAGATATTCTTTTAATAATTGAAAGGATTCTTCATACTTCTCATCCCATTTGAAAGATACATTCTTTTGTGATAGATGAGAAAAGGAATGACATCTGTCTACCAATTGTGAGATGTGTTGGCTTGATGATGATTGTAATGGATGACTTCATGTGTTGTCATTGATGGCACATGTATACACACATATGTTCACATTGTCTTAGACATCTTAGATAAGACAAACTGGTATTACTCCTAAGTCTTTGTATTGAAAAATCGGTATTATATGTATAGTGAAGTTCAATTGATTTTGAGGGTGTCTAACTGGTATATGTAGACAACCAGTATATGCAGGAAAGGTATGAAACCAACTTGGAGATTTAGCGAATATCATAAAAGAAACAATTGGAGGAAAATCAATCTATTAGTTGGAAGAGGTTAACTCTTAACTAGTATCGATGTTCACACCGATTTCACTAATTGTGTGATGAGTTATCACCGGTCATGATGAGTTATCCCTAACCGACAGATTTGGTAGAAATCTATGATGAGTTATGTTAGATTGTCCAGATACACTGCACCTAGGAAATTGTGATATGATTCCTGAGCCAACATGAAATCTAATGTTTATATAATGACATTATGATGAAATATTTTTATGATGCGACATAGTAAGTGTTAAGTTGTTATCGAAGGTTGCAGAGTATGTCGGTGATGTAGTTTTGAGTGAGCAGAAGAGAATCTATTCAAGCAAGTTGTGCTACTTCTAGATCACACCACCTGTTGTTTTATAATCACTACAACAACCAGATCCCCTAACTGGGTAAGCTCTAACAAGCTTCATTGTACAAATCCTCTAACCAGGTGATCTATTAGTTTGGGTTCAAAATCCTCTACTGAGGTTACTCCTAACAGAGTACTACCTTTAACAGGGTATAGCTCCTAACAGGGCTTTGAGATCTTTAACAAGATTCACTCCTAGCAAAGAACTTTGTAGAGCTTAATCAATCAGTTACCTATTACTGCAGATAGTTAACTTGTGAGTCTCATCTCACTGTGGTTTTTCCCAGTTGGGTTTTCCACATATAAACACTTGTGTTATGGTGGATGTTTTACTTATTGTGGATGCTTTGATATCATTTTGGATTGCATTATTAGTATTAAGTAAGCCGATTAACTATCTTTACCGGTCTGTGTTTAAAGTGGTATTGTTCTTGTTGTCATTGATTCACCCCCCCTCTCAGTGCTTTATAAGTCTATCAATTGGTATCAGAGCCAGACTTCCTTAAGGCTTAATCACTTGGAAGGAAACCCTAAAGCCACCATGGGGGATATGAGATATTTAGAGATGGCTAGAGTGCTTGATGCTACCAAAGAAGAGCTTGAAACCCTAAGGGCCAGATTTAAAGCTTCACAAGTTAAAAGGAGAGAGCTAACTGAGCAACTATTGGAGATATTTGATATTAGTTCTTCAAATGAGGCTAACATTGATGCATTAGCTGAAGAAGTTGAAAAATTTAATGACGAAAAGCTAATTCTGAGGAGAGAGATTGAAGCCCTAACCATCCGTATGAGCAAGAGCTTGAAGCAAGAAGTACAACTGAAGACCTAATAAAAGAGAGAGATCATGAGATATTCAAAATCAAACAGGAGAATGCAACTTTGTATGAGCATTGGCATGAGGAAAAGGAAGAGAAGGAGGTTTTGTAGCTAGATCTTGAAATGACATCTCTAAAAGAGACTCTGACAAAACACAATGAAGATCTTACCATAGAGATCACTGAGGCTAATGGAAAGCTAGAAAAGTTCCATAAGAGTTCTTCTATGCTAGATTAGCAGATCCAATCTCAGAGGATGAATCATGACACATCTGAGCTAGGTTTTAATACATTTGAGAAAGGATAATCTTTCGGTACAAAGAGAAACATACACAAAGGTAAAATTGATCCTAAGGCTAACAAGCCTACCGGTAAGAAAGCTTTCAAACCAGTTTGCTTTGTCTGTCATAAACCTAGACATACTGTAAATGTGTGCAGAAGCAGATCTAATGAGAATACCAGCTATAATGCAAATGCTAGGTATGTGTCTAGAAGATTTGAAGGTCACTATTTTACAGACAACATGTATGGACATATATTGGTTGAATATAGATAGGAGCAAACAATCCATCACCTCACATGAATCCAAGACCTAATGGTGACTAGAGAAGAACCTATAACAACCGGGGAAACATGAACTGGCAGAAACCCTATGTCAACCGGTTTAATCCATTTGAAATGGAAAAGGTAACTAATGTGATTTACACTATTTGTAATAATTATGGTCATGTGGCTATGAACTATAGAAGGAGAGCTGGAAGAGGTAATGCAAGACCTTGAAGATCATTTGGGATGGCTTGCTATCATTGTCACAAATCGGGACACATGGCAAAGCTCTGTAGAACTAGGAAGAACAAACTGGTTAGCCACTCTGAAGATCAGAAAGGTAAGCAAAAGGTCAATATTGAGGAAACCAGAGAGGACATGAACATAATTTGGAAAAAGAAGAGTGAGGACAAGCTTGCAAAAGAATCTATCCCTTCACCTAGTGTGGAGAACCCGACACTGGTGAATTAAGATTCCCTAACAGGCCTAAGGGGAGCATAATAGTAAATCTACTTCCGGACCCCTTGAAGAATGTGTGGTAAGATACTTTTGCATTTTGAGTTTTTTTGTGAGAATTCTTGATATCATTGTTTATCGATTTTTCAAAAGATTATCAACTAGTTATATACCTGTTAGTATTGGAAAGTTTTGTTAAGCAATATATTAGGGTTTGTTACCCTATCGGTTGAGAAATTAATGCAATGGGTAAATTTATAAAAGCGAGTTTTACTATGTTATTTTTACCCTAATTACATTCGAAAGAGAGTTCTTGAGCACCTGCAGAGCGAAAAAGAGAATTGCTAGCTGATTGTAGACAGATTTGTGTTGTGAATTGAAAGATTGAATCGGATTCGAAGATCAGAAAAGGCAAAATGGGTTACATTCGAGAGAACATCCAGAAACCTTGCCAACACGGGGGAATTAAGGTATTCTTTTTTAATGTCTCTCAAATCGAGTTTATCCAGAATGACATCATCATCTAAGAAAGTAGAGAGACTTATGATTACTGTTGAACCTATGGAGTCTATGGAATCATACAAAATAGTATCATATAATGCATTGTCTCAAGTTCCCGATAGTGTTATGATAAAAGGTGTTTTATCTAGTTACATTGACTATAAAATTGAGGATTTAGGATCATTATCAATTTATTCTCAACTGAAATCCTTGTGTGATAAAAGTGGCAAAATAAAACCCGAGGACATTAGGGCTCATGAAAAGGGTTTTCACAATGCGACATATTTTCTTGAAGATTTTAAAGAACATGTTAGGATAATTCATAGTCGTGTGCATTAAGAGAATATGTATCCTGAAAGGTCACACACAATCTTGAAGGAAGCAATTCACGCAGTGACTGGTTTTTGGAAAACCGGTGAAGTTCCAAAGTTGAGTAAAATTTCAAAAGAGATTGTGGTTACACTAACTTAGACTACCTCTGACGGTCGTGCATTTTTAGTCAACAATATAAAAGACCCAACAGTTAGACTTGCAACTATGGTCATTGGTTATAGGATATTTTATTCCAGCAGGATGAACAATATGCCATCTGCTGTTGTGCATGTAGCTTACAGGATGATTGCTGAGAATGCAGACTATGACTTATGTGAGGCAATAAGGATCCAATTGATGTTGAACTTACAATCAATTAAGAAAGACAATAGTCAAAAGTTCAAATTTGGTCAACTATTGATTGGTATATTCTTCTATTTTCAAAATTTCCTATCGGGTATTGGTGACATTCAATGGTCCAAGGACATATTGGTAACTACTCAAATCAAGAACAACATTAAGGCTGTAAAGAACACATTTTTTCTGTTGCATTGAACATATATTTTAATGAGTTCCAAAATAAGATGAGCATGAGGTCAAGGCAACCTGAAGATGTGGTGAAACACTTTTCAAAAGACATCTATTTCATAGTTACCAAAGATTTTTGTCTTATGGAAGTCATAGAACCCAAGGAAGATGAGAAGGATGAAATGAGTTATGAAGTCAACCATGACTTATTAATCGGATATGCCAACAACCTTTTGGCATCTCCCAAGGATAAGAAGAAGATATAATTGGGGACTTATGAGGAAAGAAATGCACTTTCTGAACCCAAAACTGCCAAAGAGAAGAAGAAGAAGAAAGTTGAGCAAGTACCTTTAGTGACCACCAGTACAAGGGTGACAAGAAGTGTTCAAGTAAAAAAGGAACTGACACCCAAAGTATATGATAAGAAGCAAACTGCAACGAAGAAGAGAGGTAGGCAACTCATTCTTCAAGTAGAATCTAAGGATATCGACACTAAAGAGGAACCAAAGAAGATGAAAGCAACTGGTAAGAAAACCAAACCAGTAGGAGACACTTCACAACAAAGTATTCCTATTAATGCTTTATCTTACAAACCTATGATTGATTTTGAGAGAACTGTAAAAACATTAGGGAGGAATAGGTTTGATAATGTGAAAGAATATTTTGATTCATTTGATGATGATTAGAAGCAAAAAATTGTTCAAGAGGTAATCAACCACTTGTGTCAATACAATTGGTTGCCTCAGGATATTAAAAAGGATATTTCCGATTCTTTGTATTCTATTCTTGCAAATAAGTTGAAAATTACTTTTGAACAAGATCAAGAAATTATTAATAATGTTTTCATTCAATATTTTCTTGAATTATCTAGAGATGAATTATTAGCATTGCTTGATAATTTCAAAGGACAGTTTTATTCTAAGGCAAGAAGATCGAAGTTATTGAGTGGAAAGGTTCAATCCGCTGAAGTTGAAACTCATCAGATAGCTATAAATATTCAAAGGATGCATGAGAAGATGAAGTCTCATAAAACTGATCAAACAAAGACTGGAGCTCAACTAGAGTTAGATGAAGAAGAAATTATTGCACCTGATATTGTGTATCCTATTAAGCATAAGGATGACACTACTTCTCTACCGGTTATTTTTGTAGATGATATCCATGACATAATTGATACATTTGGTAATATCATTGAACCAGTTATGGAACCTTTACAACAATCGACCATTACTGTTACACATGAAGTAGCCGAAGTACCAGTAATTCAACCTAGTGTGGATGTTCAACTGCCACCAGAAAAAGAACACCAAGTGGAAAATCAATTGCCACCGGTTACAATAGATACACAGGTTAAACAAACAAAGGCAGAAATAGAGAAAGAGAAACCTGAGAAAGAGGTTGAAGTGAAGGAAACTAAACAGAAAATGAAGGAAGAGAAAGAGAAAACAAAGGAGAAGGTAGCAGATGAAAAGGAAAAAGCAAAGGTAAAGCAATAAATTGATGATGAGGATGACACAATAGGCATCAAAGTGCCTATAGATGTAGAAAATATGAGTGCATCTAAACTCATGGAGATTGCAACAATGATGTAATCTAGAGCTCAAAAGAAAATATTCAAAGAGTAGAGGAAAGAAGCTGAAATAATTCAAGCTACCGTTAAGATTTTGTCAAGACTTCTACTGGAGACTGACATTGGAAATTTGTCAACTCCTATCGAAAAGCTTGGCCAGTTGGTTACTGATGATTCTGACCAACTGAAGTCCCTTGAAGAAGCTACTCAGACTTTAGCTGAGAAGAGTTACAAGAGGAGAGCAAATAATGAAAGATATTGATATAGGGAAGATTTCTTTATCCCTGAATAAAGATCTTTTGAAGTCTGCTATTGATACTGGAGGAAGGATACTAGCCTATACATCTAACATTTCATTTTTCTATACTGATTTGATTAAGAGGCAAGAAGAGATAGAACAAGAATTGGAAAGGATATGTACTGCCTACATACCTTTACAAGATTCAGCCTTAAGATTTGGCAAATCAGTTGATGATTTGAAAAATTGGCTAGATGTCTATGATTATGAATAGGCTAAGAGATTTCGATCCTTGAGGGAACTCAAGAACTAGTTGAAACCCAAAGTGGACATCTTACAATGGGCATACAAGGATGCAGAAGCGGTTTTGGCAACTCCAGAAATGAGCATAGTGGATGCAATGGAAGAATTCGCTGCACAGGTTATGACAACCATTGAGATCACTGAAACATTATTGGAAACATGGGAAAATGATTTTACTCAGATGAAGATCATTTTCAGTGACATTTTCTTGATCAAAATTGCAGTGAACACTCCTTGATAAAGATTTATATTTTTGTATAGGTAGTTTTTGATGCAAATTTTGATATAATATATATGTATTTTTCTTTTCAATTTGGCATTGTTGTCAAAGGGGGAGTAGAAATATGTACGTGTTGTGAAATTTTTTGTATATATTGTTAAGGGGGAGTAGAAATATGTTTGTACAATTTTTGTAAGCACACTTAGTTGTAAAGTTGTAAAATTTTCTAAGTGTTGCTATCAATGCCGAAGGGGGGGATTGTTGTCTTGATGATGATTGTAATGGATGACTTCATGTGTTGTCATTGATGGCACATGTATACACACATATATGTTCACATTGTCTAAGTCATCTTAGTTAAGACAAACCGATATTATTCATGTCTTTGTATTGCAAAAAATGTATTATATGTATAGTGAAGTTCAATCAATTTTGAGGGTGTCTAACCGATTTATGTAGATAACTGGTATATGCAGGAAAGGAATGACACCAACTTGGAGATTCAGTGGAGATCATCAACAGAGCAATTATAGGACAATCGGTCTATTATTTGGAAGAGGTTAACTCTTAGCTGATATCGATGTTCCAACCAATTTCACTGATTGTGTGATGAGTTATCACCGGGCGTGACGCGTTATCCCTAACTGACAGATTTGATAGTAATCTGTGATGAGTTATGTTAGATTATCCAAATACATTACACCTAGGAAATTGTGATATTATTCTTGAGCTGACATGAAATCTAATGTCTATATAATGATATTATGATGAACTATTTTCATGATGCGAGATAGAAGTATTAAGTTGTTACTGAAGGCGTTGCAGAGTATGTCGGTGATGTAGTTTTGAGTGAGCAGAAGATGATCTATTCAAGAAAGTTGTGCTACTTCTAGATCACACCACTTGTTGTTTTCTAATCACTACAACAGTCAAATCCTCTAACCGGGTAAGCTTTGACAAGCTTCATTGTACAAATCCTCTAATCGGGTGATCCACTAGTTTGGGTTTGAAATCCTCTACCGAGGTTACTCCTAACAGGGTACTACCTTTAACATGGTATAGCTCCTAACAAGGCTTTGGGATCTTTAATAGGATTCACTCCTAGCAGAGCACTTTGTAGACCTTAACCTGTTAGTTACCTATTACTACAGATAGTTAACTTGTGAGTCTCATCTCACTATGGTTTTTCCCAGTTGGGTTTTCCACGTATAAACACTTGTTTTATGGTGGATGTTTTACTTATTGTGGATTCTTTAATATCATTTTGGATTGCATGCATAATATTAAGTAAGTTGGTTAACTGTCTTTACCAGTTTGTGATTAAAGTGGTATTGTTCTTGCTGTCACTGATTCACCCCCCTCTCAGTGTTTATAAGTCTATCAAGATAAACTTGCAGATGGATTGCATCTTTCCTTAAAGTGACCTCAACTGACTAAAGTTCTTTGGTGGTGGAATCTTCATAATTTCTTTTACCTTTGTTGGGTGCACCTCTATTCCATTAGTTGAGACTATATATATCCTAAAAGCTTGCCAAATGCGACTCCGAAGACACACTTCTTCCGATTTAGGTGGTCATTGAACTTATCCATATGTTGAAAGATCTTGCCTAATATTCTCAAATGTTCTTCTTTGGTGAATGAATTTCCTATAATATCATCTACATAATCTTCCATAAAAATATGCATCATGTCATGGAAAATTGTGGCCATTTCTCTTTGGTATGTTGCTCCTGCATTCTTTATACCAAACAACATGACATTCCAATAGTATGCACCCCATGGACAGGGGAATATTTTGTCTTGATCCTTTGTAGCTATCCTTATATGATTTTAACCAAAAAATCAATTCACTAATGATAGCATAGCATGTCCTGCAGTCAAATACACAATGATATCTATGTTAGGTAAAGGAAAATCATGCTTTGGGAATGCTTTATTTGAATCTCAAAAATTTGTACATACCTTGATACTTTTGTCTATTTTTGAAAAAGTATAATGTTGGACATCCATTCAACATGGTCAATTGATCTAATAAATCCTACATCCAACAACTTCTTCAATTCCACTTTAACCAAAAGGGCTATATGTTGATGCATATTTCTTAATTTTTGTTTTTCTGGCTTGACCCTAGGAGCTATTGATAGATGATGCATGATAAGATCTAGATCTAAGTCAATCATATCCGCATAAGACCAAGAAAAATTGATTTTTCTATCCTTCAAGACCTTGATAAAATTTTCCTTTTCTTGTGTTGACAAAGAAGTTGTGAGATGAAGGATTTTAGGATTCTCCTCTATTCTAATATTTACTAGTTTTTCCAGTTCAATGACAACTGAAGATCTCTTCTGATATTCTGGTTGGGGAAGAATGTCAAGCCTCCCATCCTTTTACACCTCAAAGAGGTTTTCACCATTGGATGTGTCCTTTATTTTTCCTTTTTTTGATGTAATATTACTGCATTGAGGTTTTCACATTAATCTATATTTTATTATCATATTTTTGTGACTGGAAGGCTTATCATTTGCTCCAAGAGAAGAATACATTATTTAATTCATAAGTTAATCATGTATCATAATCTCCTGTAAATGAAGGATCCTTGGGATTCAAGTAATCAATTTTAGCATTGTCATTGTAAAAGGTCCCAAGCTTAGGTGTGGTTTCTTGCCTCGAATCTATAAGTTTAGGATGTACAAGCAGAAGGAGATCATTAGGTTGATAAAAATTAAATGATATGATGGTTAAGACATAGAAGTTATCAAGGTTTATGATAATATATTCAAGGTCAATATTGATACTCACCTCAAGGTTATCCATTACATTTGATATTCGATCCTCCTCGTAAGTGTCACTCTCAATGTTATGTGAATCTCACTCCAGTCTAGACCTTGAACTTTTTACCTCATCGTATATTCTAGTAGAATGGTAAGAGTTCAAACTACATTGATCTTCTTGTCTTCAGAGGACACCTTAGAAATTCCCAGCTCCCATTCGGGAGAATTTATCTCACTATCATTATGAAATTTGTGAATTTGTTCAATTAGTTTGGTAGTAGCTTTTTCTATGATATCCACTCTACAACTAGTCATTTTGTGTCTCTTGCAAATGAAAAGTAGGTTGTATGGGTTCAAAGAGTCCTCTCTTTCTTAATGCAATGGGATTATAGCCATCATATCCAAACCTTTGCATTATAGTAAAGCCCTTACCATATTGTTCACCAGGTAATTGTATTTCTAATTTGGTTGCCTTCAAATAACTGCCTTCGTTTTTATATATCCATTCCTTGATGTCCTTTTCTTCAATTTCATCTAAAAAAGTTCCGCATTTGTTAAAAGGACCATGAAGTTGTTTCATAGGAACCAAAGTTTTTTGTTTTTCCATAAATGGTTTGTCATAAGACCTGGGTGAAGGGGGTAACTGAGATATGCAAAACTTGTTTGCTCAATGGAATATTCTTCATACCCTTATCTTTAAGTTTAAGTTTTGGTTATATCAATTTGGATGTTGATGGTAATGAAGTAGTGTCATTGTATGAAGTAAAAGATGAAGCAACATGGTTATTGGGTACAATGAGTTTGGGTTTAGGCTTGATGGTATTGCAATATTGAAAAGGATTAGGATCTCCTTGGATGGCTATTTCCTTACCATTATGTGGAAACTTCAAACATTGGTGATATGTAGATGGGACAACTTGCATTGCATGGATCCAAGGACATCCGAGGAGTATATTGTACAACAAATCAAGACCAAGTACCTAGAAAACAACATCTTTTTCTATTGGTCTAACTCTTATAGGAAACAACAGATCCTTTGGAAGCTCTTTCTTCTTCATCAGAAGCCTTGATAGTGATCTTCTTTTTGGGATCCATGACATTTTGAGAAAACCCAAATGCAAGGACTAACTTGAAAGTACAAATATTTAAACCAACCCCTCCATCTATAAGGACACATTTGATTCTATGCTTATGGACAAGTACTTCTATATGAAGGGGTGTATTGTGAGGCTGGTTTATGGCCATATCATCATGTTCTGTAAAAGACAAGAAATAAGGAGTTGTAAGGTGCCCCACCATGGCTTGAAATTGTGCTTGGTCAAGATCTAGTGGTATAGTAGTTCTTGTAGAGCCTTTTATAGGATAGCTTTATGGGCTGGTGATAAATGTAAAATCTCTAAGATAGATATGTGGGATGGTGTCTTTTTAAGTTGGTTTAGAATATTATATTGATTGGTCATGGAAGATGGCTTAGGTGGTGCTCCTTGAAGGGTAATATTTCATTGACATGTGGTAACATTAAAATTAGGTTTTTTTTAATGGTAATTACATTTGTATATGAATCACTTTTAGATATGTGATTAATGACATAGCCATAAGATGCATTTGTGTAACTGACATTAGTTTTACCTAACTAGGAGAGGGTTCCCTTTTCATATTTTGGAAGTGGATCCTTAAATGCCACATGTTCCTCATTAGATTTATGTCCATCAAATGATATATATCCCCTATCAATCAAATATTGAATGGTATTTTTTAGCCTTTGACAATCATTGGTCTTATGTCCTTTGCTTCTATGAAACTCACAGTAATCTTGATCGTTCCACCATGCAGGTTTAACTTTTGGTTCATAATCTCTCACTTCGAGTAATTCTATAAGGATAATATTGAACTATTAAGGAACAATGATGCAAAGTAAGTCAATGTCCAGATGATAGATCTCACTATGATGATGACTAACTTTGTTAAGATTTTGGTACTAGTTTAGCTCCTAAGTTGAAAGATGATAAAATCCTGATAGGGGAACTAACCAAGTTGTGATAATGGAGATCTCAAAAAGCACTAAAAGAATCTTGATTTTTGCCTAAGTTTAGTTTTTATGTGTGAAATGTATGGTATATTGAAAATCTATATGATATGAACATGGACTAAATGTATGGTTTTTTGAAGCTGATTCTTTGTGGAAAAGGGTATCTGAATCTAAAATGTGTGTTTCTCCCTAGGCTTATCCTGATGCTCTTTGTCTCAAATGTGCTAGAACATAGGCACTAAAACAATTTGTGAATGTGCCAGATTACTCAAATGCTCCAAAATAAGTCTCAGATGTACCACTATTTTTATTGAATGTACAATTTAAATTTACAAATGCGCTACAAAATAGTGCAAATGTGATAAAGAAGTTGTCAAATGCACTAGAGAAGTTATCAAATATGCTACTCTGTGTGTTTTCTAAAAAAATTATGTTTTTGTTGAGTGTTTTATGATTTTTTTGGTTCAAATTTTTTGTTTTTGATAAAAAAAAACACAACAAACAAAAGAAGACACAATGATTATTTAACTAATAAAATAAAAGGATTTACAACCTAAAGGTTTGACCAAGACAATACTTGTTGAATCCCCTTTCAATAAAATACTTCATTCAACCAGATAGATAAAAGCATGGTAGCATTGGCTCCCCCTTACACAATACTCACTTCTCGAGCATACCAAGCTTCAAATTTCTATAAATCCAAAGATCTCTAGATATTTTATCTCAAATTGAGGAGTACATGAGGGGTGTCTTCAAAATGCACGTTTCAGAATTCTTGAGTCAACAAGTAGAAGGTAGGCCACTAAAACAATTGGTTCTTAGTGGGGGAACTTCAACGAAACGAAGTGTCTACCCATGCAACATTGACTCACTTAAGAGCCTATCCTAATCATCGTTAAAGGTTTTTTACACATTTCACGCGAATGTGGATACTAAAGGAACCATTGAGGTATTCCTAGATTAAACTATGTGTAACTACTTTATAAAAGTAAAAGATTGGATGCAAGTTATATGCTGTTAATTTGACCTCCTAATTAAATTAGAAAAGGTGATTGATTTACAAAGCCTCGTAATTAATCTATATGTGATGCAAAGTTTTTTATTCAGTTTTAGTAATTGTTGCACCAACCAAAATTAACTAAATATCTAATCTATCCTATCCTCTACTTTTTTTTTCTTTTCTAAATTTTCTCTTCTCTGTTACAAATGTGCTAGAATAGAGTCTCTATGTGCTATAAGAGATTACAAATGTGCTAAAATTTTTGCAGATGCATTAAAGGATGCAATGTATGTGCCAAAGAAAGTGGTGGACACACCAGAAAAAATGGTGAATGTGCTAAGAAAAATGGTAAATGTGCTATAGAAAGTGATAAATGCACTAGAAAAAGTGGTAAATGGACTAGAAAACAAAGAAAAAGTGCTAAAAGAGAAAACTGTTGTGAATAAAATTTGATGCCAGTCAGAGAAATTTGGGTCTCTATCATGGATGTGCTAGACTAGAGATAAATGTGCTAAGGTGACCTGTAAAACCTACACGCACTAAAGCTAAGAAGAAAATGTTAAAAACAAGGCAAGGTCCCACGGTTGGCACCAAAAATGTGAAGTGAAAATTTTAATCTACTGTAAGATGAATAACTAAGCTACTGCAAGACTCTACAATCTCACAAGTCAACCCAATCACCAATGAAACATATTTAAATAAGAAAACTTAGAAAGTTAAATCATCATGCATGTTCCATTGTGACCTATCAACTTTGAATTGCTATTGTGATTTTCTTTGAGAATGCACTTGTATTTTCTTCAACATGACAAAAAGTTGAATGAACTATGTGGTAGTGAAATGCAATGGAGTGAAACTACAATGCAACTATAAGGATGATAGTGCTCATAATTTAAATGATGGATGAAGCTATTGTGATATGAAAATTGCTAAAGGCACACTTTTAAATTACTTTGTTTGTTGGATAAACAGAATACTTGAATGGTAACTAGCCTCAAATGTTGGATAGAGGCTCCCTTTTGTAGTTTTTTCATGGCTAAAATGCACAATGACAAAGATCACTGGTTGAGAGTGAATCTTGAGATCATGGATGGCTAGGAAGAATTTGGATGAGATGTGGGAGATAAAGGGAAAATATGTTTCTCCACAATGAAAAGGCAGAAAAAGATTACACATGGCATCATGCTCACCTTGACCAAGGATGAAGACCCCAAAGATGTAGGATAGTTGAAGAGAATATAGGTTTCTGAAGACATGGAAGAGTCAACAATCTAGGGAGGTTGGAGAAGATTTAGGCTTCCTAGGACAAGTAGACAACGAGTCATTTTGATCAGGCTGATATAGAGAGAATTGCCTTCTAGGATATAGGGATGTGGGAGTGAATATAGGAGATAGGAGGACACATAAGTCTCCTCATTCTATTGAATAGGGATGATGTTGAAGATAAGTGAGGAATTAAATATTAAAAACATTTAATTTGTTTAGCCACATGGTGATGAAGTGGCATGATGATGTGGAAGAGGAGATGGAGGTAGATATTAAAAATATTTAATTTGTTTAGCCACATGGTGATGAAGTGGTATGATGATGTGGAAGATGAGATGGAGGAATTGATGTGGAATTTAGAATTGAAAACTTAGGTTGGGTGATTAATTGAATAATTTAAAATTATTTAATTAAGATAGACTTTAGAAGAATCATGATGAATTTAAATTAAATAATCAATATTTAATTAATAAGTCACTTTAGAAGAATAAGACAAGCGAATCAAATAAATAAATTATTTAATTTACTTATTAATACAGGAACTAGTATAGATATCTTAAATATATCTATCTACAGATTCAATTGAAACTATTTTATTTACCTTAAAATTATTTTTATTTTATTTTAAATTATATTTGCCAATTACAAAAATATTTAAATTATATAGTATCTACATTATTTATTTTTATTCAATAATTGGCATCTTACTTCAATTTTTATTATTGTTTAAAAAAATCATCAAAAATAAAAAAAATTATAAAATATAACATTTTAAAAGAATATTGTAATTATGAAGATGATAAATTATTTTTAAATATATTTATTTCTATTTTATATTTATATATCTATCTAAAACTTATAATTTTGATGAGGGTATATTTTATTTTATATTGTATTTATTTTAAAAATATAAGTTTATAATTAATATTAAAAATTTTACATGTAAATGGTTGTCAAATTTAAACTAAAATATAAAAGCTAACATAAACCCCTTACTGCCATTTTAGAATGCCTATCCACATTAATAAGTCATTAAATAAATAAATATTTATTTAATTATTTTTAATCATTTTTAAGTGTATACAAAACTAACTATAAGACTAAATATAAATTGTAAAACAAATTAAATATAATAAAAAAATATTTGATTAAAAAAATATGGAAACCCATTTTAGAAATTGCATATCTTATATGCGCCAGTACTGATTTTTTTTTTCAATTTGAAAAATTGTCTCAAATTAACAAAGGGGTAAATTGTCTAAGAAATCAATTAATCAAATAAGATAGAACAATTTCCGCTGATGTTATTGGGCAGTGATTCTTTTAATTTCTGACAACCTGTCAAATTTATGTAGAACAATTTCCGCTGATGTTATTGGGCAGTGATTCTTTTAATTTCTGACAACCTGTCAAATTTATGTTTTTAATCCCTGTGAGATCTTTGAAGCTTAATGGCCATTCCTCTAAGCCGGAACAGTGGCTCAAATCTAATTTTGTCAAATTTTTGAGTTGTCCAAAATCAAAAGGTAATTCTTTCAACCCAGAGCACTGGCTCAATTCTAACTCTTCCAGACTTTTGAGTTGCCCAAACCCTGCAGGCAATTCTTTCAACCCAGAGCAGTGGCTCAATTCTAACTCTTTCAGACTTTTGAGTTGCCCAAACCCTGCAGGCAATTCTTTCAACCCAGAGCAGTGGCTCAATTCTAACTTTTTCAGACTTTTGAGTTGCCCAAACCCTGCAGGCAATTCTTTCAATCCAGAACAGTGGCTCAAATTTAACCTTTTCAGATTTTGGAGTTGTCCAAAGTCAGAAGGCAAATCTTTTAATCCAGAACAGTGGTTCAATTGTATATCTTCCAGACTTTTGAGTTGCCCAAATCCTGAAGGCAATAAAGTTAATGCAGAGCAACCTTTTAAAGCCAAATTTATCAAATTGTTAAACTGCCCAAAGCTAGGAGGCAATACACTTAAGCTCGAGCAGTCATTAAAATACATATCTTTTAAATTGCTAAGTTGCCCAAAGCTGGAAGGCAAAACACCTAATGTAGAGCAGCCCCCTAATTGCAATTCTGTCAAATTGCTAAGTCGCCCAAAATCTGAGGACAACTCTTTCAATTGGGGGCACTCCGATAGAACCAACCTTTTTAGATTGTTAAGTTGCCCGAATTCTGAAGGCAACTCTTTCAATTCATTGCAATCCCAGAGCGACAAGTCTTTTAGATTTATGAGTTCCCCAAATTTGGAAGGAAGTTCCCTCAACTGGTAACATCCATATAATACTAATTTCTCTAACTTTGTCAGGTTTTCCAATCCTTCTGGTAACATTTGCATATTTGCCAAACTCCAACAGGTTAATTGTACAAGAGAAGAAGCTGAAGTGACTCTGGGAGAAATTTTAGAATCTGCAACTCCCTTCTTCACATGAAATGTAATGTGCATAACACGCAGGCATGGAGGAAGCTACAAATTTGCACAATAATTATGAAAAAGGTTGTAAGTGTCATTATACACTCTAATGAAAGTTAATTGAAATGATGTGGTCTGAAGAGGGCAGATCTTACCTCATATAAACTCATGGCTTGTGTGAAGGGGCCACCGTAGTAAGCGAGACGCTCAAGTTTTACAAACTCTATTGGTAAGTCAGAAATTTCACTGGGAACAGAAAGGCATCTGAGTTCTTTAAATGGCTTATGACATTTCCCCGTGAATTGTATTGGCGAACTTCCAGAATACAATAGCACTCTTAAGGAATCGCTCATACACTTAAGATGATCAGCATTAATTTCGATTGGGGGCTGCTCACGTTGTCCACGAAAATAGATGCCCTTTAAATTTTTGAGTCTCTGCACCAAAGTAGACATTATGATTGTGAATATCAAATGCATTTTGATAATGTTGGCAATAGAAATTGTGACTATGACATACCTTTTCATCATTCAAACAATCTAATAAAGTTTCGGAGTCTGTGATTCTGTTTTGCTCTGATAATTTTTTCCCTCTTGCTTGAATTATGTCATGAATAGTCATAAAACCATGTTCAGATCTCTTGATTAATGACGCCTCCTCTAGAGCTCTGAATTCCTCCTCTCCTATTGAATCCACTTCACTATAAAGTGAATCTGGACCAGTATAAAAGAAACATGTAATATCTAGAAAAACCTCTTTCACTGGTTCTAATAATCTGTTGTACACAAAATCAACCATACAATCACTTATATCTTGCACCTTCTCCCCTGCTTTAAGCAACTCTAATACCATTATATTTGCATTTTTAGTACTTATAGCGAGTTGAGCAGCAGCTAATTCAAGCAGAAGTGGAACGCCACCACACAACTTGAGGAGGTCATGTATATGCTGTTCATTATTGTAATCGCTGGCTCTCTTCAGCAAAATCTTTCTGGCCTCTATGTATGGAAGAGGATTCACAAGATAGTGTTGGCGCTGAACATTCCAGAAGACAAATATGTTTGTCTCCTGAAGATTTCTTGTAGTGATGAGCAATCTGCTTCTGGGTGGAAGGCAATTGCCCAAGTCTTCAGGCAGAAGTTGTCTGATATCTGTCATTTTGAGACCGTTGTCAACATACAGAAATAAAGGCTGATCAGGATTCGTTTTGAAGACCCACCAGATCATTTGCCGACCGTGGCCACAGTCTGTCAATTTCACATTTTGATTGAGCATTTTTTCTAAAATGAACTCTTGGAGGACTTTAAGATCATTTTTGGTACAATCTTGATCCATGTGAATTCTGAATTTCTTACAAGATTGGGGATCAATGTGGTCATAAACGGCATCAGCCAGTGTCGTTTTCCCGATTCCTCCGAATCCATAGACAACCACAGCCTGTGCTGATGTATGTTGGGCATTCAAATCCAGAAGCTCAAGTACCTTCTCCAGTCCCTCCTCAATTCCAACTGTAAATTTTGTGGAAAATTCAAATCAAAATTTGTGGTGAAACTCAAGACATAAGAGGAAAAGTTGTCAAATTAAAAAAGAACATCTTACCTGCTGGTTTGTATGCAATCTTTGAGAGCGAAGCAATTTTTGGCAATCTATTATGTATCTCAGTTACAGCCGATAATGTGAGGTCATGATACAAGCGGTCTATTTTAGCTTGGAAAGCCTTTAAACCATCGGCATTGACCGAAGCTGTAAGAAACCTTCACAATTCAAATAGAGGATTTAAATTAAGATCTGCTATACTAAAAAATAAAGTGACTTCAACCTATAAAAAAACATAAAATAAAGTAATTTCAGCTAAAAGCAAAGAGAATTCTGCCTTACTTGCATTTATTTTATATAAAAAATAAAAACCTTTTTTTCTATTTTTTAACTAAATTTAAATTTGTTTAAAAGACTTTCAAGAGTAAAAATCCAAATTTGTTTAAAACATAAGTAGAAATACTTAAAATTATTTCTACTCTAACACATTTTAGGTATATAAATTTATCGATTTTTATTGTATTATATAATTTTTAAGTTATTTTTTCAGATCTAAAATTTAATGATTTGACTATCTAAATTTATCAATTTTTAATATATTATAATTTTTTTTATCACTTTTTATCAATTTGAATTTTAATGATAGATAGATCATTTATTTAATTGTAGCTCATTTTATAAATTTAATGTGTGTTGTTCAACATTAATTGTTGATAGTTATCACTTAAAAATTCAAATTTAATTGGTTGTTGTATACAGTTTCTAGAATTGATTGTGTTAGAAGTTTTTTGACCATTAACCTTTTGAATCACACTTTGTGATTCATCATCAGGATGCCCTTTGAACTTTCTTGCACCCTGATGATGAATCACAGAGTGTGATTTGATTCGAAACAAAACATTGATGGTCAAAAAAATTCTAACACAATCAAATCCAAAAACTGCAAACAAGATTTGAATGGATTGTGGAAATCTTATAGCTTTGATTTAATTGGTTTCCAATTCAACCAACTTATATTGAGGTTCACAAGATGATATCTTGATGGCAGAGGATTGTGAACCAAAATATAGTCTCTTAGGGTAGGTCCATATGCAGCTGCTTAGCTTAGTTTGGCTAGCAGCTGTAGCTCCATTTTTTTAGCATCAATTTGTGGAGCTGGTGGCCCCATGAATGTCAAATTTTCCTGCTTATAAAATAAGCACTCATCTTAAATTACATTATTAAAAGAAAATCTTTATTGCTAATTGGTCACATAAATTCTGGAAAAAAATTAGAAACAAATAAAAAAAGGGGGAAAAAAAATTGGAGAGCCACATGTCAATCTTCTCAATAAGCAGTTGTTGCTTATGAAAACACTTTAATTGCTTAATTTTAAGCAGAAATTGCACTTAAGCAACCACATGGAAACATGAGATTAGCTTTAAGAAATGTACTACATATGCCGTGGTCAAATTTTCTATCATTCTAAAACTATATGTGGCACATCATACTGACAAGGTATCACTATGAATAACATAATAACATCCCTAAACATTTGTTCCCAAAGAGGTGAGAAATAAAAGATGCAGTATAAAGTCAAAAACAAGAAGAGTGCATAACAGGGCGTTTGTGAAACAGTGGTCGAGTTCGACCATGTCATGTTATTGTATGAAACAGAGGACAAAATTGAAGGGAAATACAAAAGGTGATCAAATAAGCATGTATGAAACGGAAATCACTAGCATTTCTTTTGTTGGTTTAAAAGTTACATAGTGTTTATTAGGTTTCTAGGATTTAAAATGCAAAAAAAGGGAATGATTTTAATGGGTTTTCTAATTATATAAAGGAAAAAAATTCATAAATAAAATTTTAGAAAAATAAGACAGCTCTAGGTAGCTATAATGTTTTTTACATAAGATGTATTTAAGTTATCAAATTATATAGTTAAAGCTGGTCAAATAATTGAACTCACCTGAAAATTTTGGCATTTGCAAGTTGGGAAGCACACATGCTGCATCCTACAACAATGCACTCGACTGCCTCGTTTAGTTTCTCCTTCTCCTCTGGCATTTGCTCATTCAACTTCACAATTTGCTTCCCAAGATTAACCATAACTTTCAAAATCTCAAGACACTCTCTTTGGTTGTTACGCATCTCACCATATCTGGCCAATACGAATCCCACCACAGAAAGTGCTGCCCCCACCCAATGAATATTTCCAGCGCCTTTCAGCAAATTTATAACAACCTTCTCTATCTCTGTACTTGCACTATCTATAGAATCATTCTGTACAGAATATTTCCATGAGGATGTAAGCAAGCTATAAGGATTTAATATAATTTATGTTCTAAATGTTTAATATAATTATCACTTAAGTCAGTTTTATAATTCCCAAATGAAAACTTTACCTTTTGAGGAAGTTTGCTAATGTGTTTATCTACAAACTCCAAGAATGTTTGGCCATCCTGGATACAAGAGCTTGCTGTTGAACTAGATCCTCCTTCGGTCTTGTCTCCCGACTGTATTGAACAATAATACATTTGTACTCAATAAGGATTGACAAGAATAAATTAGGGATGCAATGTATAGATTACTATAATCGTTGGGAAGGAAAAGATATTCTAAAATTCAGACTTGGAGAAATTCCTATTCTACAAAGCATATGCGTAGATAACTTACAACGATTTTCAATAGATTTTCGATAAAGTGAATCAGATCGTGAAGCTGGCTTATATCCTTGAATTTCTGTAGAAATCTCTCCAAATCGGCAATAGTCGCAGAGGAAGGTCCAGCATTGACTGGTTGTTGGGAAGGTTGTGAAGACGATGAAGGCGTAGAAGGCCCGGCATTTGTTGGTTGTTGAGAAGCAGTGGGTGAAGCGGATGAGCAACAAAAGCATGAAGGAAAACAAAACTTGCCCATTGCTAATAGTGACGAAATAACAGAGAGAGAGGAAAGAAAACTCAAAACAGCTGCTTCTTTTTTCTCTAGAGACAGGATGATCACTCGCTGGGCTCATCTGGCTTTTATCTTTGTAATGTATGTTCAATGAGGCATTATTCCACGAATTGTCAATGTGGGCCACCACTGAGAAGACCAAACTACACCACAGTTGTTTCAAGGAAAGAGCACAGAAGTTTCGTAGGTCAAAAATGGCAGCCTGAAAAGCAGGTCAAAAATGGCAGCCAAGGAAGGACGGTAAAGTCTATATTTTTTCAGACATGATGGCCCACGAGGGACACTAAATTCTGGTTTTATTACACGAAATGTGAAAGTGGGTCATTGCTGAAAAAGATGGAATTGCAGCACAGCTCAACAATGCTGGCTTCAACAATGTTGGAAGGAGCTCGGAAGTTTCGCAGCTCAAAGACGGTAGCCTGGAAAGCTCTCTACAAGCCCAAAATATGTCGTGGAGCTCAAAATATCTATAAAGTGGGGTCCTTTTGAAAACATCAGAAAAGTATGTTTGTCACTCGATAATAAAGGTTGGCCCGTATATTGGCTAGTCATTTGTGGGAGAGTTAAAAGTATCAGTCACCTTCTGTTGAAGAGGTTGGATAAATATGATTCTACGTTCATAATTATCTTCAACTTGAGGTTTTTATCTTTGTCATTCATTTCTTCCATTTTTTTTTGAAAAGAGGTAATGACTTAAAAATTCAAATGCAACATAATTGTTTGCTCATGGATATCATACAATACCAGTTCAATTTATACGTTTATAAATTTGCCCCAGTCTTCATTCATCTCTTTATAGATCGTGTGTTTTTCTTGCTATTATTTTTATTTTTATTTTTCATGAAAAGCAGATTAAAATGTAAAAATAATCTAATAAAAAGGTATACTGTTTCATCAAGTGGATAGAATTTTATCAAACATGAAAAGATCTATAACAAGTCAATATAATAAAACTAGCGATTGCATCTTGGTGTGCAATAGGTACAACATAACACCATGTTTGTGTAACAATGCTCAAGACCAAAATATATGATTAATTAGAGCATTATAAATTAAATCAATAATTTAAATGACTATTAAAACATTAGCCAAATTAAAAAACAAATTTGGTTACCTTCTATGATTAGGTTATATGATAAATGTCATCTCTCTTTTGTATATTTCTTCTACTAAATACATAAAGATTGGGTGAGTGAGATTTCATGCCTATTAAACTAATCCAATCAAAATTTGCTTCTCTATAAAGAGTAGATCATATATAATATTAACAATCAAACTTCAAGTTAGAATCAAAAATTATATTTCTAAATAGAAAAGAATGGTTAATCCATACATGATCTTTAGTGTTAATTCTATGAATGAGCTTTTTCTTGAGTGTTTGTATAAACTTTTTATATATTTTTACTTATAATTATGTAAGTATCAATAAATGTAGTTCATAAATATTTTTAAAATTAATGAGATTCATTTTTTTTTTAGTTAAAATTTAGATTAATAAACTATATTGTTATTTTTTTAGAGACAATTATTATAGCTTTTATTATTAATGGTTTATCATTTTGCATTATAAATATATAAATACAATTATTATTATGATATTGCTTTCGAATTTTCTATAAAATTCTACCAAGTTATATCCTAATAACAATATCATAATTTGACTTACTTGAAAAATATCTCGTACTTATAATTATTATAATATAATAAGAATAAATTATAATGAAGTAGTATAATATTTATTTTCTAAAGGGAGGTGGGTGGGAATTATGGTTGGTGAGACTCAACTACCTCTTCTCACCCACCCCAACCCAAGAGGTTTAACCATGCAATCTCTCTAGCATGAAATATAAAACAAAGGGATTATTATGGTTTTCCAAAGGTTATATGATAAGTCGACTACAAGATGCAAGAATCTCACAAGGTTAGACATATATAGGGCTTGTCAAAGCCCAATGGGAAGGAAAAACAACAATGTGGATATGAATCACCATAATTTAGGAACACTCAAAGACATAGTCCATCAATGTGTATTCCACACTCAATACATACATACAGACATCCATACATACATATATTTGAGATAATTTAAAATAACTCTTTTATCTAATCTAATGAATTTCTTGTGAATATTGTTTATTATTTTTCCACCAAAAAAATCTTTTATATATTTGTTATCCAACCTACTAAATTGCATGCTAACTTCAAATAGAATTATCCACATAATAAATCTTTTGTACTCCTACCAATCCAACCTACCAAATCACATATGAACATCACATTATATTGTCCACATCATAAATCATTTATATTTCTGTTAATCCAACTTAATAACTCATATTTTCTCAATAATGAAATCTACTAGGGGAAAGGACCCAGTAGTTGTGCACCCTAACTTCGCACTTCTAAAAATCCTACCTGGAAATTTCAAATCACTCCAATTTTTTTACAGCAGTATATTTGGCAAGTCCCCCGCTTATAACTAAGGTTTCAGGACCACATCATCAAATATGATGCCACATCAGCATGCTTTTTGCCAAGGTGTCCAAAATAGCCCCAATAAAAAGTGAGACCAATAGGCATGCAAAAGAGACTCCAATAGTTGTGCAGCTGATATGGCATCACATGATTGGTTACTTTTTACAATATTAGTACATTTCTTAACAACTATTAGTACATTTCCTAACATTTAACATATGTTTGGAAAAAGATAAATTATAATTATAATTCTAAGATAATTTTAAAATATATTAAAATATTAGCTCTTCACAAATATAAATAAATCTTCTTGTGTGCCAAGTTTTTTAGTCTATTAAGGTCTTCATTTCAACAAACTCTTATTTTCCCTATAATACATAAAAATTGTGAGGTTGCAACTATAATAATGATTTTGAATTTGAATTATTTCATTTTTTTTCATAAAAGGAACATTGACATTGTTGTATTTAATATTAAGATTTTTGAACTTGATTCAAGTTAATAGTAATTGTCATTTATTACTTTTTTAAGGAATGCTTATATTTATTTATAAAATGGTCAAATCTATTTATATGGATGAATAATTTGTCTTGTATCATGTTAAATAATAGCATGAATTAATTGTAGTCATTTAATTGTTTAGATTTTTTAATGACTTTTTAAAATTAATTGATTATTTCTATTTCATATATCTATAACAATATAGGAAAAGGCTATTTGATTACTTAACTTCATTGAATGAAATTGAAAGTAAATTAATCTATTTATTTTCAATATTTTATTCAATGTTTTATTTTTGAAAGTTTAATCATAAAAATTGAAAGAAGTAATACTACATTTTTTTCCCAAGAGCTTTAAAAACCACGAGATAGACCTAAAACTGCAACTCATAATAACATTGAAACCCAGAAATAGAAAATCAAATCACACAACAAAAAAATCAGTACATTTGTGAAAGTAACTGAGGTTAACTCCAAACTTAAATTTACTTACCAGGTACATGGGAACTAAAATAGCATGACAATGCAGAAGTTAAAAATCTATTTAGGAAATACATTTGTTGGTCCCAATTATTCAAATGGTTTATTGTAGAAATTCTTTTTTAACATAAATCAAATGGTTCACAATATTTTATGGAAAATACATGTGTCTTGCCTCCCATCTAGTAGGATCGAAAAGGGTTGTATTAAAGCTTCTATCAGTTAATAATCTATGTATGTTTTTTTAGAAATATATTAAGAGAACCCATAGCGGGCAAACGTCTAGTAGCTGCATGCCTGCCACGTATCATTCAATGGTATATTCCATGTTGATTATGGGAGAGATCATTACCTTGTATTCCCTTTGAGACATACAGAAGATGGAACAAGAATCTCGTTGTTCCTGGCTCCTCAGAAAAGGCTACTTTCTCTCTAATAAATTGATCAGATCTTTTTTACTTTAATGTATTTGATTTCTGCAATAAAATTCTCTTTGGGGATTGGTATTTTAGGTATGTGGAGAAATCTGGACTGGATAGGTCTGAACTCGGGGATTTTTCAATTGCGAATCGTCTCACAAGTTTTTGAAGAAGTATATGGAACTCAATGCGCCTAAAAAATTAATGGCCTCCAAAAATTCTGCAAACAAAGTTGACAACATGAAACAATGTATGTTTGTTTTCATGGACCACAAGGTAGAATGGAAAATGATCTTTTTCATTTGTAAACAAAAATGCTAAGGTGGTTATCTTGCAGATTAGTTCTGTAAACAAAAATCCACCATTTGTACATAAGCATTTATCAATTTGTGGGCAGAGTTGGAGGGAAAATATTATGAAAACCTTCCAAATCAAAATTTTTAAAAGATGGGACAAACTCAATGTTAGGAATGTGAAGTCCAACTGTCAGATGACCTTTCGTTTTCTTCCAGCTATTCGTTTCATAGATGAATATGATTATAAATAGCTGTGTGCAGCCTATGTAGTATGTGTATTTGGATATTGGTTAATAAGAATTCTCCCTGCTTTTTGGTGGACGTAGCCACTTAGTGGTGAACCACGTTAATCTTGTGTCTCGAGTTCTTTGTTGTGTCTATTATTCTTTATGTTGTTTTATGTTCATTATTATGTGTTTTCTCTGCTCGGTTTAAACTAACAATTGGTATCAGACCTTAGGTGAAGTGATTGAGCAAAGATGGAAAGGTAGATAGATAGAGGATTGAAAATTCTTGAGAAGATGCAGAAGTTCGAAGGTAGAGAAACTGGTTGCTGGTATTGTGGCAAGCCAGGCCACGTCAAAAGAAATTGTTGGTCTCTCAAGAAGGCTGAAAGGCAACTAAAAGGAAAAGATACTGGTTCAGTCATCGAGGAATTTTTTGCAAATTTAGACTCGGTGGAGAGTAAAATTGTGCAAGTGAAGGCTAAAACGAAGCGTCGTGTACATTGGTGGGATTGCTCGAATCTATTTATAATAAATGAAAATTAGATCTCAATATGGAGGACGATACTAGGTGTTTCGAGATCGACATTGGATAGACCTTCTACATCATTATTGGTGCGGAGGAGGCAGGGGACTTGTTTCTAATGCAGCTATAAAGAAGCCATTGTGCAGAGAGGCAAATTGTCCCTAATCTTGCAAGCCAACAGAGTGAACGTGGAAATTGGAAATGGCAAACGATAATTCTGGAGAGTTCGGTCCTGAAATTGAAGATGGCGTTTCCAAAGAATCAATTTTGTGCACATTGTGAAATCATCGCATTCCATGAGACTGCTTCTTTTTGAGGCATTTTGTCAAACAATTCACGCGCCTTTTGTCTGCTTCCACATTTTGCGTACGTTTCTACCAGGGCATTTGCAAGGATGACATCCGATGAAAGTCCACATTGGATTATGGTTTTATGGATATCTAAAGCACCCATTTTCGTACTGCGTGGAAGGATACTGAAAAAAGTTTGGGAGAGTAGTCTTACACCTGCCAATTGCATTTTCTTAAAATTTTTGAAGGCCTTTTTAACACAGTCGTTTTGTGCGTATCCTGCAATCATTGCATTCCATGAGACAATGCGGTTGCCATAACCGCTAGAAGACACTGGTGGCTTGGGGATCATCTAGAAGTGGACGTGTAGGATTCTTTTCAGATTTTCGATTCCTTAACTCTCAGGGATGTAGCAAGTTCCTCCATAGATTTTTCAAGGGATGCATCGGCTGTAGCAAATACACAGATCAATTGGAAGGAAACCACTGACGCACACATTTTCAAATCCGGCCTTCCTGGTAGTTTTTAATTCGTGATTTTCAAAAATGATTCTCTGTTTTGCTTGTGGAAAATTTCCATTTGTGTGGAGAGGGATTAAAATGGAATGTGTGTGCTTCCTTGCAGGATTGAAGAAAGAAGAGGTAAACACAGAAAGTGGAAGATGGTCGAATTCTTCAGATAAGTGGAGAACGTAGCGAAGAAGAGGAGAAGAAGAATGAGAAATATCACTCTATTGAACGCTCACAAGGTAGAATCATGAGGGGTTTCAGGCAACCTAAGAATGCGAAGGTGGATGAAGTTAAATCTCACATGCAAAATGGAGTGCTGACTGTTGAAGTGGTAAAGCAGCCTCAGCTTCAACCTGAAGTTAAATCTATTGAGATCTCTCGGTAAATAGAGAAAGGGACATCAAACATTTTGTGAGAATTTTCGCTTTGAGTTTATGTGAGTTTTTTGGGCGGATTTTAGTGGCAAAGCTATCGGAAAGGATAGAAAAGCATTTCAAGGCATTGTTGTGGCTACTGCATCAACAGTAACACATCTAGGCTGCATGAGAAATATTTAGAGTTCCATCACTTGAAGTGTTAGGAATATGAAGTCTAACGGTTGTCGGACTGTTCATCTTCCGAGACTCTTTACTTGATAGCTGAATACAATTGTATAAATAGATGAGTACATGTCATGTAAACAGATTCGGTTAATAGAAATTATTCTCTGCTTGCAAGTGGATGTAGTTAATAGAAATTATTCTCTGCTTGCAAGTGGATGTAGCCATTTTTATGGTGAACCACGTAAATAGTTGTGTTATGTGTTATTTGTGTTTGTCTTGATTTGCTTTGTATTATTTTGTGTTTATTATATGTTTTTTCTATGTTCGATTAAATCTTAAAATTGGTATCAGAGCCATGGTTGGCTTGAGTAGAGATGGAGGAAGAAGAAAAAAGATAAATTCATAACTTCTATGGTAGTTTTACATTCCATGTAAAATTATGCTTCAAGCGTCGTGTACATTGGTGGGATGGCTGGAAGAAAGAGGGGAACTCAATTGAAGAGGAGAATTCAGTGAAAGAGAAGGATGTTGGGATTCTTATTTGCTCCACTCTTGAGCCAGCTTTGGCACTTATTGGCCAAACTGTTAATGGCCGGGAAGTTGTTGGCATTCATGTTGTGAAGGTTGAACGTCGTGATGCCTCAGTTGGAGTTGAAGATAGTCTTTGTATAGACGCTGGAATTTCTGAGCAGAAAGATGCTCGAAAAGAGGTTGTTGTTGAAGAGGATGAACTCAAGAGATTGCGGGAGGAAGAGTGTATGCCATTGGAGACCCAAGTTGAATATGTTGTTGACTCCCACGATGAGGAGGGTGCGGATTGGAGTGAGGTAGCAGAGCAAAGAAGCCTAGGAGAAATTGTGGCTTTGGAGGGCTCTGTAGATGGCATGGCCTTGACAAAAATAAAGAGGCACTCCCATGATGATGAGGACAACCTTTACTCAGATTATTTCATAGATGACTGCAAGCCTATGGATTTGGATGACGTAGTACAAGATAAGAGACAATTATCTGGTTTGAAGCAGAAGTGGCCATTGATAGAAGCGGAGGACAATGGGCATCGCTCCAAGTGATTTCAGGCGTCACATGAAGAGAAGTGAGATATGGTTCACCATCCTGATTAGATGGATATTGATGACTCTGTTGACGAGGATTATGAGCAGAATAATCAGAAACCTTTGCACATTTTTGTGGAGTCGAGAGGGATTTTGATGAATCTGCCCCTCTTGGGTCTGGATGTTGCTTTGGAAAAGGTCAAGCCTAGGGTCACGAATGAGTTCGTGGAAGAGTTTTTGAAATTATCTTGTAGCATCGAGTCTGAAGAAAATTCTTCTGGGATATATATGTATGTATGTATATATGTACGCACACACACACACACACATATGTAAGTATGTATATATATATATACATAGTCTGATATATATACAAATACACATATTCATTTATACACACACACACACATACATATATACATATGTACATACATATATATACATATATACAGTGACATTCTACATACATATATATATATATATATATATATAAAATTCTTAATAACTTTCGCCATCATGAATAGGTATTTATTGGTAAATTATTTTAATTTATTCCCCTCACCTTTTGTTTTTGTTGTTTGTCTCATAGTTTAACTTAACTTCCTCGTAGCCTCATTGTTTGCTTCTCTTTCTCCTCTTGTACATATATACAATGACATTCTACACACACACACACACACACACACACACACACACACACACACATATATATGTATATGTATGTATATGTAGAAGTATATGAAGGAATAGATATTCACATATAATTCTCAATAACTTTCGCCATCATGAATAGGTATTTATTTGTATACTCAAATTATTTTCATTTATTCTCCTCACCTTCTATTTTTGTTGTTTATCTCATAGTTTAACTTAACTTCCTTGCAGCCTCATTGTTTGCTTCTCTTTCTCCTCTTGTTTTATTTCCTTCCCTCACCCACTTACTTGAGCACTCTTGCTTCCTCACTCAATTTTAGAGCCTTTTTCCTACCACCATCTCTTGCAATTATTTCATTTCTTATGGAAATTTTATTGTACTCGCATATATATCATTATTAGTATCCATTTTTATTCAGATTTTCCATGTCATCATTAAAGGCTCCACCACTCTCTACTTAGCTAATTCTCTCCCCAAGGTTCTGATCATTCTTTCACACATGCCATTCGTGCAAGGCCTTATTTACTCACTAGGTTTGTGCAATGTCAGATTATTGTCATCAAGATTAGAAAGTAGCAATCACTTTTAAGTGAGTTGGTACTTTGGCTCTGTTGACAAGTACCTCAATCCAGCGCATCATTATGATGGATAATTAACTCTGACTTAGACACTCCATCCATTATTCATGTCATGATTTGCAATCTTTCAATCAATTTTTTTGGCCATTTATTAATGCTCCTTTCTTCGTTTGCAGGGTGTAGTTTCGACAGAGAGCTCAATATTGTTTAAAATGGACGCAGTTCTTAAGCTCAAGTGCTTGAAGAGACAAATGGTTGTTTCTGGTGAGATCAAGGTAGCTTGTTTGAAAGGTATTGTCGATTCTCCTCATGACCTGGTTATTAATGCCTTACTTCAAATCCCAGGGGAGGATTTATTTACAATGAGGACAGAACTAGAGTGAACTCTGATATCTCCTCTATATTTACATATAGATATATACATTCTGTCATTATCAATATCATTTCTGACTGTATAATCCTTGTTGTATTTTCATCTTTTGGCTTATTTATACATTTAGATTAGCCTCTTTTTCTCATTATTTATCTTTAATCTAATCTGGCAATTTATAAATTCATATTTATTTTTGGCCTATGTTGTTTTCTTTATATAGTTGATATTCATGTATTGTATTTTGAGATGGATTTCAACTACTTTTTGTCTGGACTATGCTCTCCAATAACTAATCTTCAATGGTCCATGAATGTCATGGCCCTGGTTCGTTTGGTCACGGTTATTACTCGACTTTATCATGATTCTTTAACAAGTTGTCAATGCAGGTATTAGCCTTCTATGTGTTAACAAACTGGCTTAAATTGGCCAGTTCTGGGCACTCATGAAGCATTAATGGTATCCGGCTTCACATGTGAGGTTTTCTATATGAAGTTGGTTAAGCAAATGCTAATCATCTTCCCTTCTTCAATAATTTCATTCATACTCCTAGTTTAATTTCTTTCAAGATTAATAAGAATTATCAGTCTGCAGGAGAAATATTTTACAGTGATTTGCAGGACCCTTAGGAAATTAAGGAAACCAATTCTCTCTAATCTTTGCAACCAGGTAGAAAAAGCATCTTCTTTTGGGGTTATTACAAAACCGACTCTTCCACAGCCAGCAAGGCTCTCCTATTTGTAATTGGAATCTCAAACATAGAAGGACAAGGTTAATCACACAGTATCTTCAACATGGGGGAAAATGTAATATGTAACCACCCATTGCAGCCAACGAATGGCTCTTTTGGTCCATTTGGGTTTGTACCGATCATTAACGAGACAAGAAGTTATGTTCTAGGATTTTATCCTTGGGCAAGGCCAGAGGTTTTCTTCGTTCGATTCTTTCCTACCGGTGTCCACACTGAACCAAATATGTAATGAAATATGCAGACATTCTCTTTTAATTAATAAAATTTTACAGCTACGGCCCATTATCGATAAAATAAAATAAAACTAATTAATGAAAAATCATAACCCATCACAACTGACTCAAAATAATGGAAAACATAATACTCTACCAACCATTACAAAATTGAGGTAAAATATAATAAAATAATATTAATCCCAAATATAACTCTCAAAAGCCAATGATAAAAGAGGGTAGCGAAATAAATAATAAACAATAGGTAAAAGGAATAAATAATAAAAATAAACCATTAGCCAATAAATTAATTAAATGAAAAACACAAATAACAAAAATAATTAATGAAATATAAATCCACAAAATAAACATTAACATATACATAACCCTAAATAATTAAATACACATAATATTCAAATATCAATACCAACCATTATTTTTTATTTATTTTTAATAAACTATATGAATCAATTAATTAATAATCACAAATCCACAAGACAACCCAACATATGATAAAATACAATACCACATGATGCCTAACAAGGCAACTCTGAACAGGGTACCAATTAAGCCTAGAGTGTGTGATAGGGTCTCATGTAACCTCCGATTGGGATTAAAAACACACTCAAACTTGTGAAACCAAGTGGAGTCAATGTCTAGTACTTACAATCTTACACAACACCAATGTCTATACAACATCATATATATTGCATATAACATAAAATAATACAACGATAATACAATCATCCCAACCATAACATCCCCAATAATATCATCATATTTCATAAAGCATAAAGTAGGATTAGCATATAACATGATCTCATCATAGGCAGATATAAATCTCCACAATACTTACTAAGTACTCACAAATATCCAACATATGTTCAATCATCATATAAAAGTCCTAAATGTATCATCATCCATCTTTCCTACCCACTATATTTTAATCTTCTCTGAAATGATGTTACCTGATAGCCTCATGGGTACCTGCAAGAAGTTGTGTCCACTTTTTGGCCAAAAAGTGGAAGTTTTTTCCCATATATTTCAATTTCATCCTGTTTGACCTAACGATTTGAGGCACTTAAAGAATTAATCTTAAAAAAATTTAGTAATAGAAAATGTAGTGCTTCAAGCCTACTTTCTAAATATGTAATTTATTTTAATACCCAAATATTAAAAATGAAGTTTGAATAGGCATTACTAGAACCTATAGTTTAAAAATCACTTTTCAGGACCATACCATGCCTGTGTACGACAAGCATAATTTGACCTAAAGGAATTTTTTTTTAAAATCCTTTTGGTAAAAGATCTATAACTCACTCACCTTTGATAAGAATATTTTTTTGTAATTTTTTTCCGCATATTTATTTTTTTGTTAATTTTTTATTGGGCATAATCATTGTTTTAAAAAATTCTTGTGTACGGCAAGCATAATTTGACCTAAACTTAACATTTTTTGGTGTTTTTTAAAAAACTCTATACAATTGTCTCTAGTTTGATGTCATATAATTTAAAAACAAACAAACTTAGAGACAAAAAAATTATTAAAAAATTAAAAAATCATGTTATTTCGAGTTTATAGACCTCTTTCATTAGTAATTATTTTAAAAATAAAAATATTCATCCATTTTTAAAAAAAATTACATATTTCGATTCTAGACAATCTCTAGTATAATGGGTTTTCTTTGTTTAAAAAAATTCTGAAAATTTGGTGTTTAGATATATTTTTGAAGTCATTATTTTATATGAACATTGATTTGGGCTTCAAGTTGCAGGCCAAACCAGGTCCAAGCCAAAGGGTCGGCTCTCCAAGCTATTTCCCAAGCGAAAACCGAAGCTACAACCGAACCAAAGTTTGAAATTTTTAGAAACAGGATCCTGTTTCATTTTTTAAAATAATTAAAAACACATTTAGCAAACGGGATCCCATTTTGTTTCTAAAATGGGATCCCGATTCAAAACGGGATCATGTTAAAAAAAAAAACATATATATATATATATATATACATTTTTTTTTCATTTTTAAATTTTTTTAATTTTAAATAAACTATATATACATGAAATATAACATTTAAGTTTAAGTCACATTTCCCTTTGTCTTTTTCCTTTCTTATACTTTTTGTTATATTTCATGTATATATTGGCAGGATGTTTGAGAGTGGTTTCAAATCTCTAGGAGATAATACAAATTCTAGATTTTAGAAGATCTTATAAATTGTGATGTAATAGATCCTATAATGTCATAATACAACCTATTATGTCATAAGAAGTCCCATTGTGACATAATAGGTCCTAATGTGTGTATTGTGACATAATAGGTCCTTTTGTGTCATAATAGGTCCTATTATGACATAATACGACCTATTAAGTCATAATAGGTCCTATTGTGTCATAAGACCCCTCAAAAGGACCTATTATGACATTATACCTCTTAATAGGACCTATTATGACTTAAGACCCCTTAGTAAGACCTATTATGACTTAAGACCCCTTAGTAAGACCTATTATGACATAATAGAATCAATTATCACATAATAGGACCTATTATGTCATAATAGGTCCTATAATGTCATAAGACCCCTTAAGAGGACATGTCATGTCATAGTAGGTCATATTATGTCATAAGACTCCTTAGGAGGACGTATTATGATATTATACCCCTTAGTAGGACCTATTGAAGGGTATTATGTCATAATAGGACTGATTATAACATAATAGGACCTATGATGACATAATAGGTCATATTATGTCATCATAGGTCCTATTATGACATCATAGGTCATATTATGTCATAAAATCCCTTAAGAGGACCTATTATGACTTTATACCCCTTAGTAGGACTTGTTAAGGGGTATTATGTCATAACAGGGCCTATAATGTCATAATACGACCTATAATGTCATAATACGACCTATAATATCAGAATAGGTCCTTTTGTGTCATAATAGGTCCTATTGTGTCATAATACCCCTTAAGAGGACCTATTATGACATTATACCTCTTACTAGGACCTATTATGACATAAGACCCCTTAGTAGGACCTATTATGACATAATAAGATCGATTATCACATAATAGGACCTATTATGTCATATAGGTCCTATAATGTCATAAGACCCCTTAAGAGACCCTGTCATGTCATAATTGGTCCTATTATGTTATAAGAACCCTTAAGAGGACCTATTATAACACTATGCCTCTTAGTAGGACATATTAAAGGGTATTATGTCATAAAAGGACCAATTATGACATAATAGGATCTATGATGATGTAATAGGTCCTATTATGTCATCGTAGGTCCTATTATGACATCATAGGTCATATTATGTCATAAAATCGCTTAAGAGGACCTATTATGACTTTATACCCCTTAATAGGACATGTTAAGGGGTATTATGTCATAATAGGACTTATAATGTTATAATATGACCTATTATGTCATATTAAGTCCCATTGTGACATAATAGGTCCTATTGTGATACAATACGACTTATTATGTCATAATACGACCTATTATTTCATAAGACCCCTTAAGAGGACCTATTATGACATAAGACCCCTTAGGAGGACCTATTATGACATATGTAGAGAAAGATAAGTTGGTTGGAAGAGAGAGATGGTACATTTAAAGAGAGTTGAGGGTATTATGTCATAACGTGACCTATTGTGACATAATAGGACCTATAATGTCATAATATTACCTATTATATCATAATAGGTTCTATTGTGACATAGTAGGTCCTATTGTGACATAATAGGTCATGTTGTGATATAATAGGTCATGT
Source organism: Cryptomeria japonica (assembly GCF_030272615.1). NCBI lineage: Eukaryota > Viridiplantae > Streptophyta > Pinopsida > Cupressales > Cupressaceae > Cryptomeria > Cryptomeria japonica. Next base: position 49,580,757 of record NC_081408.1, on the reverse strand, counting down.
TGTGACATAATACGACCTATTATGCCATAAGACCCCTTAAGAGAACCTATTATGGCATTATACCTCTTACTAGGACCTATTATGACATAAGACCCCTTAATAGGACCTATTATGATATAATAGGATTGATTATCACATAATAGGACCTATTATATCATAATAGGACCTATTATATCATAATAGGTCCTATTATGTCATAAGACCTATTATATCATAAATAGGTCCTATTATGTCATAAGACCTATTAAGAGGACCTATTATGACATTATACCTCTTATTAGGAACTATTATGACATAAGATGGGCCTTAGTAGGACCTATTATGACATAATAGGATTGATTATCACATAATAGGACCTATTATGTCATATAATAGGTCCTATAATGTCATAAGACCCCTTAAGAGGACCTGTCATGTCATAATAGGTCTTATTATGTCATAAGACCCCTTAAGAGGACGTATTATGACATTATACCCCTTAGTAGGACCTGTTAAAGGGTGTTATGTCATAATGGGACTAATAACGACATAATATGATCTATGATGATGTAATAGGTCCTATTATGTCATCATAGGTCCTATTATAACATCATAGGTCATATTATGTCATAAAACCCCTTAAGAGGACCTATTATGACTTTATACCCCTTACTAGGACTTGTTAAGGGGTATTATGTCATAATAGGACCTATAATTTCATAATATGACCTATTATGTCCTAATAGGTCCCATTGTGACATAGTTGGTCCTATTATGATATGACCTAATATGTCATAATATGAACTATTATGTCATAAGACCCCTTAAGAGGACCTATTATGACAATATACCTCTTACTAGGACCTATTATGAAATAAGACCCTTTAGTAGGACCTATTATGACATATGTAGAGAAAGATAAGTTGGTTGGGAGAGAGAGATGGTACTTTTAGAAAGAGTTAAGGGGTATGTCATAATAGTTCCTATTGTGACATTATAGGACCTATAATGTCATAATACGACCTATAATGTCATAATACGACCTATTATGTCATAATAGGACCTATTGTGACATAATATATCCTATTATGTCATAACAGGTCATATTGTGACATAATACGACCTATTATGTCATAATAGTGTCTTATTATGTCATAAGACCCCTTAAGAGGACCTATTATGACATAAGACCCCTTAGTAGGATCTATTATGACATAATAAGACCTATTATGACATAATAGGTCCTATAATGTCATAAGACCCCTTAAGAGGACCTATTATGACATTATACCCCTTAGTAGGACTTGTTAAAGGGTATTATGTCATAATAGGACTAATAATGACATAATAAGATCTATGATGATGTAATAGGTCCTATTATGTCATCATAGGTTCTTTTATGACATAAAACCCCTTAAGAGGACCTATTATGACTTTATACCCCTTACTAGGACTTGTTAAGGGGTATTATGGCATAATAGGACCTATTGTGACATAATAGGACCTATAATGTCATAATGCGACCTATTATGTCCCATTGTAACATAATAGGTCCTATTATGACATAATATGACCTATAATACGACCTCTCAGAAGATACATGCTGCATATTCTATATTTTGAAATAATATTTTTATATTCATGCAAGACTGCACAAAACTACAACATTTTTCATGCATGTGGGAGGAATTACTATGCTAAAAGGACCCTACTTAAAAAATGTTCTCTCCATTTGAACAATTATACTTTATTTATTTTCCCATAATTTGCTTCTTGTTTGTTTGACACAAACATGTATCGATTTCAAATGGCCTCTCTACATTATATCTTACAACAACTGCCTTGGGTATCAGTTCTTGGAACATCTGCCTTGGGCCTATTAGAGCATCATCTAATGTCACTTATACCATTGTAAGTATAGTGGTGACTACAATTAGGCCTGATACTTCTTTTAAAGAAGGTCCCATGTTCTATTTCTGATGGAAAGTAATGTTGAAGAGATCTTCCAGTTCCACCATCTACCAAATTGGCATTCACCATGTATCTTGGTGCTGCAATTCGTTGACCACCACGCTCAGTTCACTGTTAGTTTAGATTCAGATTGCATTTCAATAACTGTTAGCAGACTTAGTTGTGCAGGTTTATATGCCAGTTTCAAAAAGCATGAAATGAATGATAAATGTATGGACCTAAAACGTCTACTTACAACCTATTTTTAGGGATCATTTTCTCTATGTAGAGATCATCCTGTTGTTGAGTTTGTTAAGATTGTGACGAGAAATAACTCTAACAAGGCAAGATGTAATGTTGTAATCCCATTGAATCAATAAAGATTTTATTTGTGTATGTTAAGAGATTTTTGTGTGCTTACTCTTTGGTTCGCAATTTGTGATTGGTCGGTGTTTGATATTTCTACAATTGCAGCAACTCAATATGAGCTGGAGACCACTAGAAATTTATCTGGGTTACATCTTGAGCTAGGTCAAAAACTTCTACAAAAATTGCTTCTTGATTGTTTCGCAGGAAACGTTATCCATGCGTCAAGTTCAAATAGCCTCCTCTCTACATCAAATTTGATTGGACTAAAGCATGGTCATACGATTCTAGAGATAGGTCATACGATTCTAGAGAATCTGCATGAGATAATGCATGCTCTAAAATCAAATTTGACTGGGCTAAAGCTTGAGCAATGCCTCCTCTCTACTTCATATCCTCCAATTTGCTAGCAAATCTCTCAGCATTTAAGAAAAGCATCAAAGACAAATCTTCCTTGGATTGTAATGGATTTCATCACATTTGCTCCTAGCTGTCCGGATTGTCACATCTGCAGACTCACAGATTGTGGATGATTTAGAAAATATTATTTTATTGTATTCTCTCTCTGTCTACTGTATGTGCTAAATGCTATATAATGTATAATTCTATCTTTTGTATTCAATCTCTTCTGAGAGTCGATCTCCGCAGAGCTGTGAACCGTTAAACACATAAATTTAGAAACAGATCTATAGTCATTGTTTATAACTAAAATTTTTTGACAACCAGTTTGACTTACTCTAACACTATAAGCATATATATTTTTAGAAAGAAACTTTACAGCAGAAAAGTAATTGAAGAAATGAATTGACAGAGAAGTAAATAAAATTGAATACTTTGGTTTCTTCATAAAAGAACCAGTGAATGTTTCCAGTGGCTCATCTGGAGCATGAACCCCACAAAATAACAGAGAACAAGTATCTATAAACAAAATCAAATCTTTAGCTGCAATATAACTATAAGAATAGAAATTTAATTATGCTATGATTTCCAATCTACCCTTTATGATTTTAGATAAGGTGGAAGGAAACAAGGTGAAAACACCTAGATGTGTTGCAGTTATAATGTCTCTAGTAGAAATGTTTACAAAATATGCAAGTGTAAATAAAGTTTTCAAATTCCTCAAGTGAAATGGATTGCTGAAAAGGATTGAAAATCTTTTCTACAAAAGAAATCATGGGAAATTTATAGTCAATAGGCATGCATACGATTTGGCAAAGCATAGAAATGGCGAGAAAATATTTAATTTGAGTTTTGCTGATGCTAAGCACTCAGTAGAAAATTAGGCTAACAGATAAATTTTCAATTTTTTTAAATAGCAACTAGAAAAACCAAAATATATATAGTGCTACAAATTAGGTCAAGAATTTAAATAGTAACAACAGATTTGTCCCACCCCTCTCAAATCAAGTAGAGTTCTCATATTAAACATATGGAGTTGGCTCAAGTTTGACGTCAGAATTCTTCATTAACTTATAACTGTCTCTAAGATTCCTTGTAATAATCACAACAGTGTTCATTATATTCCAGCCAATTTGGTGTTCCTATTGCCTGGTTATCAGCAGATAGATATCTAGTTGTTTTTTTAATAGAACCTATATATATAAATTAGGTCTATGTTGAAAGGATAATGAAATACAAGAATTAAAATAGAACAGCAGATATGTCCTACTTCTCTTAAACCAAATGCAATCCTCATATTAAACATATGAAATTGGCTAAAGTTCGACTTGAAGAATTCTTCATTAACTTATAATTGTCTCTAGGAAAGCCTGCATATAAGAATTCCTTGTACTATTCCAAATGGTGTTCATTATACTCCAGCAGAAAATTACAGACTGAATCACATATAGAGGAGGTAATGAATTAACACATTAAAGGAATAATATTTTGCTTATTAATTCTGAAAAAAAATAAATTAAAACCAATTTGGTGTTCGTATTGCCACATCTGTGTACTGAAAGATATAATTACCTCAGAATTTAATAGTTGATATAATTATTTGGTGTTCGTATTAGGTTTAACCTGAATTAAATTATCTTCTTTTTCATAAAACGTACCATACAATTCAACTGTCATTCCAAATCTATCTTTAATTTTTTACCTACTCAAACCCGAAAATAACCTTTCACTACTGAACTAAAATATCTAAGAACAACCCTATTTTCGTTTGTTTTGTTTGGTTTATCCCTGTATGCGCCTCTGGACCTAATTGCATAGACAAATGAAAATTATTAAAAAAAATGCTTTTACAATCATATTTATAGCAAAGGAACTATAGATCTTAAGGATCACAATAAAATTTATTCATTACAGTAAAAAATTCCATGTCTATCACTGCATGTCAAAAACTTACAGCATGTCCAGATTAAAGCTAAAGCCAATTAAAAGCATGCCTCAGGGGCATTGTGAAAATTTCAAGGGCATGGGGAATGTTATGCTTAAATGCTGTCCGTGGCTCTTGAAAATATCTTTGTCCTCCTCCAGCATCAACATGGTTTGGTATACATCTTTATCACTAAATGCAGGTATTATCCAAATACAGTCCTTGGATGCACTGAGGCAACTAAAGACAGAATCTTTTTCACAAAGGAGTTCACCAAAGGTTAATGGGTTATCTAGGTTCCATCTGCAGACAGACACCAATCGCCGTTGAGAAGAAGCCTCGTCCAATTCAAATATTATTTCAAAACTCCTCCCAATGGGTGGTTTAAATATTCCTACTTTAACATTTCTTCCCATCATAAATTCTTTCAATCCTTCGCCATATTTCTCATTTGCATGAATAATTTCTCCACATAGATTGTAAGAAGGTAGATCTTGCCCCTGCAATGGAAAGCAGTAAACTGTTTGGTTGCCCACTGTTTTGTAGGGAGCAAAATCATTAAAAAATCTAGGTTCAACTTCCACAACTTTAATTACCCAAGGAGATGTAATAGATATGAATATCGAAAGATCCACAGTTCGATTGGTACCGCTTCCAAAAACAATCGCCTCATAAGTCTTGGTTGTTGAGTCAACAATAAGATCAACTGCGACTACTATTATCCTCGGATCAGGTAGCTGTCGAGCTTCCATTGTTAATGGATTGACAACTTGAAGCAGTTCTTCAGTTTTATGCTTGTAAAGCAAACGACCACAGCTTGCAGCTTTGAGAAGCCAAGAGGAAGAATCAAACATCTTCTTTTTGAACTGTCCACTGGGATTAAAGATCTGAACTCCACCATCACGGTCATCCATAAAAAGCCACTGCTCACTATTCTTTTCATCCCACAGCTTGTGAAAGTGGGGAGAAGAGCAAACAATGTTTTGCCATGAATGACAAACACTCCGAGCCTTTAAAACATTAGAAAGAGGCACCCTGGACAAGATCTCAATTGTGATTTCTTCTGGAAGAAGCTGAAAACAATTCCCTTGTCTTCAACCCTTATGGCATTTGCATTTTTCTTTCTGGGTTATCTGCAAAGTCCTTAAAACATAATATAATTAAATGTCAAGAGTCTAACCCTAATCTTAAATATATCTATTCCTCATTCTTAACTCTAATCTTAATCTTAACTAGCTATAATTCTTAGTAATTTTTAATCGGAATTGAATCTTAAGATAGGGAATAGCATGAGTTATGAGTTACTACCCATGTTCCCATATTCCCATTACCCTTGCTCCTTGTTAACGCAACCTCCCAATTTCTATCTTTAAAGAAACCAAAAAGATAATAACTAAAAACCCATTAATAAATTTTACATTTACCAATAGTCATCCACCTTATTCCCAATAGTTAGAATTTTTAGACTTTAACTCTAAAAGTTGTGCAGCTTTATTGGTACCTATAGAGAACAACTACTACAATATTTGTGCATAAATAGTAACCATTTTTGGAATGATTGTAATGCACAATTATTGGACATCATTAAGTAAGTATTGGGCCACACTTTAAAATTTCAAGGTTCTAACCATAACCTAAACTCTATGCAATCCTCAATCTTAACCCTAACCCTAATCTTAATTCAAATTTAATCTACTCACTCTAACTCTTATTAAATCCTAACCTAAATTAAACCCTATGCTAGTGATTGGTTTTATTTATCATAGTTTCAATAATGCTTAAGATTTTATTAAGAGTACAAATTAATTTAATTTTATATGACATATAAAATTATTAATAGTTATTTACGGAGCAAAAAAAAATATTAATAGTTATTTTATACTTATAGTGAAAGCTTTAATAATAGTATATTAATTAGTTTTGTTATATTATATTAATATATTTTCTAATACTATAGAGACACTTACGTATATAATTAATAAATATTGATGTAATATTATATATATGGATTATATTATATTAATATCAAATTATATATATCATGTATTATATTAATATTATTTCTAGTTTCAGAAATATATTATAAGTTTATACGTAATATATATTCTTAATAATATTATATAAAATATACAATACATGGAAAAACCCCTTTAGTGTAACTTACATTTGTTATCTTAAAATAAAAATAATTTATTAATTATGCTACCACAATAAGGGGATGCATGCTACCACAATGAGATGCCTCGAAGAAATGACAAACCAAAGAATAACTGTCACAAAACATATAGGAAAAGCACAATAAGGGATCCACTAACTTTGGGGTCAATAATTCACTTGTGATAAATAATGTATATCAGAAATAATTGTATTGAATTGACATCATCCCACAAAGGTAGTGGAATGACCAATACAATGGAAGAAGAGCACAACAAGATAACAAACAAATGCTTTTTTAGTCAACATGGAAGAGACAAAAAAGAAGATCTCGACGCTTTGCATCATCCTAAGTAGACAACACAAAAACATTACTTAGATACAACATATAGAATAATTGAGATAGATAGAAGAATGCCACAACAGATTCAACCTCTTTATTACCTTGCACTAATGGAGTAACAAGTGTCATTCAAAGAGAACCTAACACAAAAACATTTCAAGCAACACAAACACACAAAAGAGAATCCACAATACGAATAAAGCTAGTCAAGCAAATCATCCACCTCCCAATCTTGCTTAACATAATTTTGAGAAGGTGGACAATATGGAAGAGGAGCCATGACAAACATGCTAGATGGAGCTATTGCAAGTTCCAATCAAGGACCATTCTTTTATAATGAATGACTTTGTTTGACACTAGGAGCTAGGATTAATGCTTTAGAAAAATGTGAAGATGACTCATCATTAGGATCATCAACGTTAGCATGAAAAATATTATTATCATTATCCATATCATTATCCAAATTAATCATAATAGGATCTTTAATACAAAAAGAAGTTGAACCATCATTTTTTAAGAGCATTTTTAACTTAGGTGATTTGAGTTGAACTTCCCTAGGGTTAGGCGAAGGATGGGCAAATAGGATCAAGTCAACATTTGTGTCTTTAGGGAGGAAAGGGTTTGAGAAGAAAACTCGCGAGCCTTTGCGCAATGTCTTTGTCAACGTTCTCTCACACAACGATTCCCTTTAGTTTTAGTTGAGACTTTCAAAGGTTGAGAATCAATCAACATAGGCTTCTTTTTTTCCCCTAAAAACACAAAAAGGTCAAGAGATATATGATGCTAAATGCTTTGCTTTATAGGATGTAGGAGGTGGGACTGTGGCATGTATAGGAGGAATAGGAGTAGGAAGAAGACCAGGTCCAGGATGAGGAAGAGGAATATCCATTAGTGTTGGGTCTCTAAGTTTACTCAAAGCCAATATGATTTTATTTTTTCATTTTTGGTAAGCTAAGAAAATTATGTCATTTCGAGGCTTTAAAGACTTAGGTTTTTTAGGCCAAAAGTAATCAAGAGTGAAATTTTCATGTTTAACTATGGATTGGTAAAGGATATGATTAATCGTTATAATAATGCCATTATGAGGGAATTTAAAACACATGAATTGTAGAAGGGGTAACTTTTATGGAAGAGAGCCAAGGATTTCTTAACTTCATATGAAATTGATTTGATGTAGGAATAATAGCAAATGTGACATGCACTTAGTACCAACCTCAATGGGAAGAGTAATAAATCCAATAGTAGGACAATAAAAATCATCATACACCTTATCCATAACATCATATTTATCGTATGTTACTAGATGCAATTGTTGAGCAAAAATATGTTCTTTACTGATCACATTTACCATCCATACTGGACCAATGAGCACCCCTCGTGAGAGTTTTTCTTTAATCTTTGCAGTAATATATAATGGGCCATTAGGTGCAACAATAGTCTCACTAGGATTGAAGGTAATGCATAGGGATTTTGTAGGTTAAGGTTTGTCCATGAGGTTCACAATATTATTAGATTCTATAGCAATCTCATCGGGGAATAAGGCAAGTGGCTTGAAATCAACAACATTAATAAAATGAGAAGGGAACAAATTGGTGAAGATTCGAGGATATTGGTTAGGAAGAGCTATTAAATTAGTCTCTTGTTCATTCACACCAGCTATGGATATAGTATTGTTATCAATAAAGTCTTGAATCTTATGCCTCAATTGGTAACATTTCTCAGTGTCATGACCTAGTTAATGATAATATTGACAAAATGCTTTGGGATCATGGGAAGGTGACAATGGTTTAGAAGAGTCAGTTGGTTTGATTGGAGGAAGTTGCAACACATTAGCATTCATCAACCTCAACATTATACTATGTAAAGACTCAGAAAGAGGATTTAATTATTTTCTGAAGTATTTGGATAGAGGGCCCACACCTAGTGTCGTGTTTGCCACATGAGTGTTGATGTCATTTATCTTGATGAAACCGTTGTTGTGTTTGAGCTTCATAAACAATTATTGAGCACTCTCATTCTTATCAATTAGAGTCATTGAAGAAGATGATTCAAATTGATTCACTTGTGTAGTATAAAAAATCCCCTCCTTTATGATTCAACGTGATAAATGGCACCTTCCTCCATGTCATCAGAGGCTGGGCATCGCTACCTTTGTTCTTTTCTCCACTTAGATCACTCAATTAGATCCAAACTAGTTTCTACCAAATTTGCCAACCTGTCACCTTCGGGTACTAGGGTATGATGCGAAGACGTCCACATGGCACGCTAGTGCCCCGCAAATCTGATAGTACACAGGTGGCCATTTGAGTGTTACACCTACACTTGGAAGGAATCATAATGCCCTTGCATGCACCCATCAACATCGGTTTTCCTTCCAGGGCCTATATCTCTCCTGTTTGAAGGCATTTTTGGGATCTTTTGGTATTTTAAGATCACTTCTTGCAAGTTGGAGCTTTCACCGATCTTGAGCAATATTTATAGATTTTCTAGCACTCTACAATCCACCATTGTTGCAATCTTTTGAATGACTCATAGTGCCATCTTCATGAATCCTAAAAGGGGATTTTACTCACCTCTATTCGATTTGTTGACACATTTGCACTTCTTTATTTTGAATCTATTACCATATCTACATTGTATTTATCATTTATCTTTCTCGTGGCTATTCTCTGGGTTGTCTGTGGTGGTGAAAACACCAAAACAGGGGTATGAATTAGGTTGAATCCAAAACACAACCCCAACATTTTCCCTTTTTTCTTGTGTGTAGGTTGACAATGGTGAAATAATTATCGTCTTGCGAGAGGCTTCTATCATGGACCAACTGTGAGCTTTTATTATCCTCCCTTATCTCACTCTTTCATTTCACATTCTGCAACATTCCGTTTATTTCATTTTCTGTATTGTTCAGTCAGTTAATTTAGACGTTTTTATAATTTCCATACAGTTTTTGTGTTTTGTCTGTTTAGGATGTCAACACATTGCATTGGTGTCCCAGCTCCGCACATTAGTCCCAAGGACAAAGACTCAATAGAGTCATCCATAAGTCTTGTTTATAGCCTGTTAGTTTAGTTTGTCATTTTCATCCCCTGACTCACCCTTAGCACCAGTATAAGTGAGGTATCAGAGGGTAAATTTATTCCCTTGTGTTTATCATGCTTGAGGTGACAAATTTTCTTTACTACATTTTTGGCAAACTTGACATGAAGCAACTTTCTTTTCGTATTGTGCATTTGTAATTTAGATCATTGCATTCATTTGCCACTTAGATCATTGCATTCATTTGCCACTTAGATCATTGCATTCATTTAGCATTTTCATATAATCTAGTTCATTTGCGCTTAGCTTAGTTTCATCTTTTAACAAAAACTTTGTCTGAAGGCATAACATCTCGTGTCCTTGTAGTGTGGCCTTAACTTTGGAAGGCTTGTCTATGAACTTTACGACACAGAATGCAGGAGGAGCCGTAGTCAGGAGGAAATCTAGGCATAGTTTACCTCCTAATCGAACGTGTAGTCCTCTATCCGACATGATGAACAAGGAGTCTCTTCCTGAGTCGAATGAGTTTCTCACCTCCCATACTCTTCACATACCTTTTATGGGGGGTTCCTAAAATGCTATCTCTCATAATAACTCTCCAACAAAATCTCCATCATCTTCCCCTCTCGTCGCCGATCATGATTCTGTTGTCACTGTCCATTTTGAATAAATTGACATGCTAGAGTAGAATCTGAGAAGCTTTGAGGGTTTCTTAAATTGAGAAAATGTCCTCCCTCAAGTTGGAAATGTTGTGAGTATCCTAAGAGACATGTTGATTTCTGATAAGAGAGGCCTAGAGATGTTGAGGGTATTATCTGTGATTGTCAGGAGTCATGTGCCTTTAGCTGGTGCCTCTCCTTAGGATGATTAGTTCGATGTTTGTGGTTCTTAGATTGTTGTAGCCATGCTTGGTTCGATGGTGCATATGGTTGACCCCTCACCCACCATCCCTAGCATTAATGCCTCAGCTACTCCCTTGGTTTCAACGGGCATGTTTAGTAGCTTGATGTTTTCCTCTATTGTGACTCATGTTTCTACAGTCAGTGCTAGCACTGCCTCTGCTGGTGGTTCCTTTGGAGGTGTTGGTGGAGGTGGTGGCACATCTAGCCCACATCCACCTCCTCCACCTACTAATTTGGTCTTGAACACCATCTTGCAGAACATGGGGCAATTGTAGTTGCAACTGACAAACCTAGCCTCCACTTTTGGTCAGTCGTCTTTGCCTGCGTATTACAGAAAGAGCCCCCTTGATCCCACCATTTTGAACATGGTGGGAGGAGAGGCCGCATGTCATGATGCTCTCTATGACCATGAGGAAGAAGAGGAGGAAACATTCCAAGTTGTTGGAATGTGAGAGAAAAGGTAGGCCTCATAAGACATGTGTCTCATGAGTCACCTTTGACCATGGTGAGGTGGAGAGACCAAATTCTTGAGAATAGGGAAGATGGAGAATTAATAGGAGATAAGGTGACACATAAGTCTCCACCTCCTTTTGACTAGGGAAGGGTGTTGAAGATAATTAGGTAATTAAATATTAAAATATTTATTTTTCTGAGGCACATGATAATGAGGTGGCAGATGAGGTGGATTTTAAAGAAATTGACTTTGTCTTTAAATAATTTAGAATTATTTAATTAATGGAGTCTTTAGAAGATTTAGGACTTAGCTAAATAAATTAATATTTATTTAATCTTTAGAAGAATAGGAAAACATAAATCACAGAAATAAATTAAATTTATTTAGTGATAGAGGAATAGACATTAATTAAATAATTAATATATAATTAATTTCTCTCAAGTCAATTTTAGGTGTATACATTTTGCCCCTCTTTGAGACAACATGTTTTATCACGTTGTTTCAAAGAATAAAAATTCATACCTCGATTTGTTTCCCCTTGTACAAGTTTTGTGTCGATAGTATGCCCCCTAGGGAGATTAGACAGTAACGAAAAATTATTTTGTAAATATGAAAATAATAGATGATCTCACGACGATGAAAATGATATGAATAAGCCTAATTTGATGAAAAATTAATGCAATTGTGTCTCAGAGAATTCATATTGACACATCCAGCATACATGCCCCATGCACCTCCAGTTAAGGTTCATTTGGTCATAAATAATAGCTAGAGGGCCCATTCCACCTCATTTGCATATGTGGCTTTTGGTGATTTGTTGTTGAGAGAAGAAGAGGAGAGTGGAGTAGAGCTCAATGAAAATGGTGATTCCATATGATCGACACTAATGTGAGTTTGCCCTTCACTTTGAGCGACTTGAGGAGTATGGCCCTTGGTAAGTACCCTATCCATTGACTTTTGTTGTGTATTTATGATGGTCAATCTTAGGTCAAATTTAGTTTTTGTGAATGCACAGTTTTTATGTTTTGACATGTATGTTCTGTTTTATTGCCCATATGTTCCGCAATTGCACATATAAGAATGGATGTTGCACATCTCTTCATTTTGTGTTTACATCAAGTATTGTTGCGTTAATCTTATAATACCACACATGCATGTAATATGTTGGTGCATCCATTCCTCTAGCACATATGCAAAGTTTTTCTATGCTTTTATCCTTATGTGGCGCATATAATCCTTAATGCTGCACAGTTGTTTTAGCCTGGGCATTGTTGATGATCTTGACTATGTCTTCTAATAAAGAGGTTCAAAATTGTCAAGGTTTTAATTTAAGTTGGTAGTGGTTGACATATAACCAATAGATAGGTTGTCTTGGAGATTGATAGAATCTCAAGGTTATTGATAAGATAGTTTGGCTGATAAGCAATGTAGATCAATGTGCATCTTAGAGGTTGATTAATGCACATGTTTTTATTTTGTAGGAGGATTTAGACATGATGATGTTGGGAGAGTGATATCTTACTACCCAGAGGATGCGGCCATTGTTGTCTATGACAGAAAGAGATGTTATTGGTTCGATTGGTCTATCTCATGCTTTATATATGCTTGAGATTCAATCAAATATTGGTATGTTGATAGTGTTTCCCGAGAGATGGCACAATGAGCATAACACCTTCCACTTTCCCACTAGTGAGATTACAATGATAGGTTAGAGGATGTGTATCGGATAATCTAGATTCCTATTGTTGGGGAGTTGGTGACCTATGATCCACATGGGAGAGTTGGCGTAGAGGCATGCCAAAGAGTGTTCGATGATGAGGATATTGATAGTGAGATCAACTGGGATGATATGATGGACATGTATAAGCCACTACCATCGATGTTTGCAGGATTGATTGGAGGATTTATATGTCTAGACAGGAGATCTCAAGGGTTGGCACTTGGTGGGGCAAGGATACTTGAGCTTATGGTTGCAGTAGGGGCACGCTTCACCTAGGGTGTATGCTTGTTAGTTTATTTATATCACGACCTTCATTAGTTTGTTTATGATTGTGTTGTGAGCTTGCCAGTAGGTGTTACCTTGTTGCACATTTGGGCATGGGAGGTTATAATAGTGACATGACCAATTTGCATGAGATTAAGAGGAGTTGGACAACCATATGTTTATGCTTATCATGTTATACTATCCTAGCCTAAGCTGGGCAATCTTCAGCATTGGACAATATGGATGCAGTTGTATGGCAACCATATTTAGACTATGAGCCATGGGATGATGATGATGCAAAGTTGTCATATGTATTCCAGATGTGGTGGCTTATTGGTAGGACACCCTCTATTATTGAGAGACACATTATTACCTGTGTACTTCGACAATTTATTAGGGTCTAGGATATGACCTAGGGAACTATTGAGTATGCTTGAACGTACAAGGAGTGTATGCAGTGGGGTCCCATCATATCATTTGAGGTGGCACAAGCAAACTTCCTTTCGATTCCATATCGGGACTAGTATATGTGGACACATATTGTTAATGTAGGAATGATGGAGGAGTATGCCCAATATTTTGCAAAGCACCATTCCCTCAATTGATAGGCTCCTGTGAGATACCATAGAGATTTGATGATGGGGATGATGATGTGGAGGAGGAGGCAAGGTGGTAGAGGTGGTAGAGGTGGAGATAGAGGAGATGAGAGAGGTAGAGGATGGAGAGATGGTGATGGTGGTAGGGGGGAGATGATGGAGGTTGAGATGGAGCTCCTAGACAGGTAGTAGATCAACCACAGATACAATCTCAAGGTTAGGACCAACCAACAACACATGTTCAACCAATGATACAGGATCAACCACAAGATGAGGTACAGGTACAAATTCGGGCACCTCCCAGACATGCATAGGCTAAGGCATGTGCATAAGCATAGGTACAAGTGTCGATGTAGGATGATGGTGAGAAAGTAGCTTTGCGAGCCCAAGTTGCTTAGTTGCAGGCACATATTACATAGTATCAAGAGCAGATTAGGGGTCTCATAATGGAGAGGGACATAATCATAGATAGATATGGAAGGTAAAATAATTTGATAGATAATTTTCAACAAGTTGGAGCCCAGGATCCCCATGGTGATAGTATGATGTATATGCTTCATGTTGGCAAGGAGATACACTACTCGTGCCCCTTATATGAGCATGTTGTTCCTCCCGAGTAGAGGGTAGGCAACTATGTAGAGAGTTCACATACTAAATTGCGACAAGTCTAGACAAAGAGTGCTGGGGTGATGAAGCCACCTCATCCATATAGACCATTAGCAGGTTCATAAGGAGTAGGTCCATCAGGTGGTCAATAGTAGACACTGACAACTTTTGGTTGTAGTTCTTCTTAGATGCATAGACATGTATACATGATTTTTGATATGATCATATGACTTGATTTGACTTCAGATGTATCTTTTGATTCACGATATTATTGTACACTTGGACATTATTATTTTTGATGAGCTATATGATATGTGATTAGTGAGATATTATGCATATTTATTATGGATGGATGTATGCACGTTGTCTTTTATCCTTACACTTTCTAGATGCATTATGTTATGATGATTATCCTATCATGCTGATTTTATTATTATGATTCTATGATGACGATGTTTCTATAATGTCACACATATATACATTCATTCTTAGATGATTTAGTAGATGTGGTATGCATATGTCTTCGATTCTTCTATGAGATCAAATGCATATGGTGTATGTTATATGTATACATGTAATACATATTCACATTTTTAATATGTAATGGACTAAGTTATGTCATGAACTATTTGATGCAATGGATGTTGTTAATTCTTATGAGTGATGTATACATGTACATGATGTTATATGTCAATGATATTATGATGATTTTGTTTTTATTTTTCTGTGATCTTCATGAAATGTCTATATCTATGAAACCTATGTTTATGCATGACAACTCTGTATGGATGTTTATTTGAAACTATGATCTAAATGTATGGATAATCCACCTAATGCTTATGATGTATGTGATAATAAGGTAATCCTATATGATGAAAATAATGATAATGAGTAATGCAACTAAATGGGTAATCTAAAATAAATAAGGGAACTATGATGCTACTAAAATATAATATGATGAAATGATTTGTTTTTGTAATGCCAAGCGTACTCAATCATAAAATGAAAAGATAATAAGATAGAAGAATTAAGAGTGATGGGGATATAGATGTAGGATCATGAGCCATGCATAAAAGAATAACATCTAAAATGCTATGGATAAAATTCTTATAGGTGAAATGAAATGCATTGCAAGATAACTAATGTGAATGGAATGGACTAATCTTATATACATTTTTCATGTGCTTTTTGTCATTATCAAGCTTTAAATGTTGTAAGAGACTACAAGCACCTAGGTATATTTAAACCAAGATGAACTGAGCATCTATTGCATGGATTTTGATTTATCAATTTAATACAAGCATCTAGGTGTGATTAAACCAAGATGACTTGAGCATCACTTGCATGTATCAACAGTCAAGGATTGATCTTTTTTATGTTTAGACCCATTATGCCATCGATGATGTTTTGCCAATCACGTCCTTAGACTAGTCTTCTCATTACTAAAGACCAACCCATGAACGTCAAACAAATAAAATATTCATGGTCCATTATAACTCCTCTAGTCTCAGTCATCGTTGAGCATCATAGGAAACATGATAACAAAAATCAAGACACATCCATTGAATCTTTTTTCCATAGATATGTTTAGGAAAGTTGGGTTTTTCTATATGATATATGTCAATGTCTAATATCAAGATCTTATTTAAGGCTCATTTGTTATGTTGTTTGTTGTCTAGAGACAATATCACAATCTAGATCGTTATTCTCTAAAATACGGCACTAAGAATCCAATTCTATAACTAGGTCGAGGATTTTGCTCCCAGTCGAGAAAAGGAATTATTTATTATGGATGAAGAAATATCGATGAGAAGATGAAAACCTTTATTATGGAATGGGTGAATGGTTAAAACACTAGTAACCAAGCCATGATGGAATTTTGTTGGCGGGATATGGATATGGAGAAGTTTTTAGTATGGTTTTAGGGATACGTACAATGGATAAGGAAAAGATGTTTATTATGGATATATTCAATGGATATGAAAAGGGCCTTATTATAGACTTTATATAATGGATATGGATGCGGATTAGAACTTAGAGTCTAAATAGATGGAAGAACTAGTTTATCACAAATAGTGTCCATTGCTAGGTTTTCACCACTTTCTTTTATTGCACTTTTTATTGTGATTTATTGTTTTTTTATTTTTGTCCCTTGCATCGAGATTTTCTAAAAAGCTTAAGTATAAAATTTTCGAAGATGCATATTGTTGATGGTACAATCCAACAACTCACCTTCTAGTGTGGACAATTCATAAGCTCCTGATCCATAGACAACCACAATGACATTAGGACCAAGTCAGTTTGGTTCAAACTTCCCCTTTTTCTCTCTATTGTGTTGATTCCTTGGATTCTCTTTTAACACTAGATCGCCAACCTAAAAAACATGGGGTTTCACTCTATGATTATAGCTTCTTGGCATGTATTGTTGATAAGATTTGAGATGATTGGAGGCATTCTGACATTGCTCATCCAACAACTCAAGTTCTTATAATTTGGAAACACGATACTCATCATCTAGAATGAAGCCTTTTAGTGACATTTGAAGAGAGAGTAACTCAACCTCAATGGGCAAGATGGCTTGTAAACCATAAACAAGGGCATAAGGCATGGCACTTGTGTGGGTTCAAATGCTTGTACGATAAGACCACAAAGGTGGAGTCAATTAAACATGCCAATCATGACCGCCATCATCGACTATTTTCTTGAAGATTTTCAATATGGATTTGATATATGTGTGTGTGTGTGTGTGTGTGTGTGTGTGTGTGTGTGTGTGTGTGTGTGTGTGTGTGTATACTTAAGGAAGAGAGCTCAAGTCTAAAACCCAACCACTAATCTTATACTTCGGATTATTAAAGAAAGCTTCTTATCATGTTCCCTTGTCATAGTATTTGAAACTATTGTCTTTCAATATAAGTATGCCATGTATACTGTAGTTTATTATTCAACTATGTATAGAAGCATACATCAAGAATGATAAACTTCCTTTAAGTGCAGTTATTTCCAATGCCACATGTGCTCAGGATAGGTGAAGACACTATATTTGTTAAGTCTCCATATGAAGATATATCCATGATAGTAATAATACTCATGATTTTAATTACTAATAATGCAAATTAATAATCACCATATCTCATGATTAGGTTCTACTAGGTTAGGTTCATGAACGGTAGTTGTATAGTTATTAATAACTAACATTATGTTCAATTTTTCATGTATCATAGTTTTACTAAATTAAAGGACACATTGATATTGACCTTAGGAAAGATGAATAATAGCTTTGGGGTTTGATATTATTTATAAGATAAGGGTAGATCATAACATTAAATAGTATTTTAGTTAAGGCCAAGCCCACTAGGATCTCTTCACCACATGATGATCCAATTTTATGAAAGAGGTTAAGGTCCAATATACTTCTTAACCATGAGTAAGAACATAGTTATTTTACACAAACATCTTAAGCCACTATTGATTATAATATTTTGAGTTGATTATACCCCGATGTCCTTTATACAATATTATGTAAGAGAGTTATCGACAAGAATTAATTATCAGCATAAGATAATTATAGAATGATATTAGTCAAATTCTTCCATTTTTCGATAGCTCCCATGTCTTTGTCTAAGCTTCCACCTTTTACAAACAAGTTATCTAAATTTGTGCTAAGAAAGACATAATAATATTTCGATTGTCGACTATCATTTCTCCTACTAGCTATGCTAGGAACCAACTGGATAGTTCATATTATTCAGTTAAATGTATATCTACATGCCTTATAGTCTATCTGGAATAACATCATCTACATTGACCAAATGTTAAAAATTAATATTTAGGTATAATGTTTTTCATCTCAAAACAACACACGAAATTTTGAGTGGTAATACGAGTTCTACAATGATGGTACCTATTTGTGAGATCTATTGATGTGGTTGTTGTAGCAATCCTCGTGCCCTTGAATTGATTATGCTATCACTTTCATCCATTTTCTTCTAGTGGTGGAGAACTTGTTCTCTTGAAAGAGAGGTCACAAGTTCAAATCCCACAAGAGGGTAAGGTATGTACGAGGTAGTCCCATACTGCTCTAACCCATCTCTAGACCCATACTCAAATGGCTGACATCGTGGACTATAAAACCCCCTTTCCTTTCCTTTTTTCCCTACTAGAGCTTACTAAAATTTGGTCACCCTACCAAAATTTGGTCAACTGTGTCCTCCAGGCACTCATTCTTTCCTCTAGATCCCACACAACTCATTGCTCCTCTAGTAGCTCCTTATTGCTCCTCTATTGCTTGCATTTCTCCTCCTTTGTACATTTGTACATCTTCCCCTTCTTTCTTGCTTTGACAATGGATTATTCCCCATTACAAAGCTCCCATTTAGCACATGCAAGGAGGACATGGGGTGCCAACTTGGAGTTGGGCTTTGCACCTGCTAATGGTAATTGCTCGAAAGTCTCTAATCCTTTTCAACAACTCCAATTTGTGCATTCTTTGCAGACCCTATACCATATTTCCCTTCAAGAAATTTGTCAAATAGTTCACATGCTTTGTATATGCTTGCACAATTTGCATACATTTCTATCGGAGCAGTTGCAGCTACGATGTAAAACAACCCCAGCGAGCGAACCCTTCTATAAACTCCAACCATCTGGTCAAACTACGGCCTCATTAGGCATTGCCTTCATTTGATGGTGAGGGGGGAGGGAGATAAACCATGGGATAACACCTCTTCAAAGAAAAGTTTAAGTAAATTATTTAAACTAATTTTAATATTTTTTGTTGGTCTATGATAGATACTAATTTGCATCTATTGCAACTAAACTTTTAATTATTTCAACCAATCATTATATAGAATCAAAACATTTGAGAAATAATTCTATAGTCTATATAATTTTTTTTTTTAATAATTGAAAAATGTCATTTATCTTTCTCTTTATTGGTTCATGAAAAAAATCAAATTATTGCTTATCTTTTTAGAAATTTTGTCACCTCAATTAATGATCTGAATGACATATACAATATTATATACAAGATAATAAAGTTACATTGTTGATTTTAACATTATGTTGTCTCCTTGAATGATATTTGTGATGTTATTCATAAATATTGTCTTTAATGTTTTTAATACTTTGTTCAATTTTTATGTATCTATTATTTGTATAAGATAGAATACATTATTATTGTGTAAAAATAAATAAATACAAATATTTAAAAGTCATTGTATAATAATTCTAAATAGTAACAATTTTTTTACTAATTATACTAATTTACTTCAATATTTTTTTTTTACATTGAAGATGTTTTATAAATGAAATGAACCAATTGTTTATTGAATCCAAAGCATCACACAGAACAATCAGCTCAATGAATAACTTTGTACATGCATGTTCTATGTTTCTACTACTCTACCTAGCAATAACTACTATATGCAATACTTACATACACTTAATACAATGCATCTGTTGTCATTCTATATAATTATTTAAATTAATTATAAAAATATTAAAGTTCAAAAGAATTTTTACTTAAACTAATTATAAGAGTGAATATAAATTGTAAAACAAATTAAATATAATAAAATTATTATTTGATTAAAAAATATAGAACCCCATTTACATTTCTTATATGCACCATTAGTGATTTTTTTTTTTTAAATTGAAAAATTGTCTCAAAATAACAAAGGAGTGAATCCTGGAAGAAATGATTTAATCAAATAAGATAGAACAATTTCCGCTGATGTTATTGGGCAGCGATTCTTTTAATTTCTGACAACCTGTCAAATTTATGTTTTTCATCCCTGTGAGATCTTTGAAGCTTAATGGCCATTCCTCTAAGCCGGAGCAGTGGCTCAAATCTAATTTTGTCAAATTTTTGAGTTGTCCAAAATTAGAAGGTAATTCTTTCAATCCAGAACAGTGGCTCAAATTTAACCTTTTCAGATTTTGGAGTTGTCCAAAGTCAGAAGGCAAATCTTTTAATCCAGAACAGTGGTTCAATTCTATATCTTCCAGACTTTTGAGTTGCCCAAATCCTGCAGGTAAATCTTTTAACGCAGAACAACCGTCTAAAGCCAAATTTATCAAATTGTTAAGCTGCCCAAAGCTAGGAGGCAATACACTTAAGCTCGAGCAGCCATTAAAATACATATATTTCAAATTGCTAAGTTGCCCAAAGCTGGAAGGCAAAACACCTAATCTATAGCAGCCCTTTAATTGCAATACTGTCAAATTGCTAAGTCTCCCAAAATCTGAGGACAACTGTTTCAATTGGGGGCAATCCCATAGAAGGAACCTTTCTAGATTGTTAAGTCGCCCGAATTCTGAAGGCAACTCTTTCAATTCATTGCAATCGTATAGCGACAACTCTTTTAGATTTATGAGTTCCCCAAATTTGGAAGGAAGTTCCCTCAACTGGTGGCATCCATATAATAGTAATTTCTCTAACTTTGTCAGGTTTTCCAATCCGTCTGGTAACATTTGCATATTTTCCAAACTCCGACAGGTTAATCGTACAAGAGAAGAAGCTGAAGTGACTCTGGGAGAATTTTTAGAATCTGCAACTCCCTTCTTAACATGAAATGTAATGTACATAACACGCAGGCGTGGAGGAAGCTACAAATTTAAACAATAATTATGAAAAAGGTTGTAAGTGTCATTATACACTCTAATGGAAGTCAATTGAACTGCGATGGTCTGAAGAGGGCAGATCTTACCTCATATAAACTCATGGCTTGTGTGAAGGGGCCAAGGTAGAAAGCGAGACGCTCAAGTTTCACAAACTCTGTTGGTAAATCAGAAATTTTACAGGCAATCCACAGGCATCTGAGTTCTTTAAATGGCTTATGACATTTCCCCCTGAATTGTATTGCCGAACTTCCAGAATACAATAGCACTCTTAAGGAATCGCTCATACACTTAAGATGATCAGCATTAATTTCGATTGGGGGCTGCTCACGTTCTCCACGAAAATAGATGCCTTCCAAATTTTTGAGTCTCTGCACCAAAGTAGACATTATGATTGTGAATATCAAATGCATTTTGATAATGTTGGCAATAGAAATTGTGACTGACATACCTCTTCATTATTCAAACAATCTAATAAAGTTTCGGAGTCTGTGATTCTGTTTTGCTCTGACATTTTTTTTCCTCTTGCTTGAATTATGTCATGAATAGTCATAAAACCATCTTCAGATCTCTTGATTAATGACGCCTCCTCTAGGGCTCTGAATTCCTCCTCTCCTATTGAATGTTCTTGGGGCCGACGTATATTTGGACCAGTATAAAAGAAACATGTGATATCTAGAAAAGTCTCTTTCACTGGTTCTAATAATCTGTTGGATACAAAATCAACCATACAATCACTTATATCTTGAACCTTCTCCCCTGCTTTAAGCAACTCTAATACCATCATATTTGCATATGTAGTACTTATAGCGAGTTGAGCACCAGCTAATTCAAGCAGAAGTGGAATGCCACCACACAACTTGAGGAGGTCATGTATATGCTGTTCATCATTGTGATCGCTGGCTCTCTTCAACAAAATCTTTCTGGCGTCTGTGTCTGGAAGAGGATTCACAAGATATTGTTGGCGCTGAACATTCCAGAAGACAAATATGTTTGTCTCCTGAAGATTTCTTGTAGTGACGAGCAATCTACTTCTGGGTGGAAGGCAATTGCCCAAGTCTTCAGGCAGAAGTTGTCTGATATCTGTCATTTTGAGACCGTTGTCAACATACAGAAATAAAGGCTGATCAGGATTCTTTTTGAAGACTGACCAGATCATTTGCCGACCGTGGTCACAGTCTGTCAATTTCACATTTTGATTGAACATTTTTTCTATAATGAACTCTTGGAGGACTTTAAGATCATTTTTGGTACAATCTTGATCCATGTGAATTCTGAATTTCTTACAAGATTGGGGATCAATGTGGTCATAAACGGCATCAGCCAGTGTCGTTTTCCCGATGCCTCCGAATCCATAGACAACCACAGCTCAAGTACCTTCTCCAGTCCCTCCTCAATTCCAACTGTAAATTTTGTGGAAAATTCAAATCAAAATTTGTGGCGAAACTCAAGACATAAGAGGAAAAGTTGTTAAAATAAAAACGAACATCTTACCTGCTGGTTTGTATGCAATCTTTGAGAGCGAAGCAATTTTTGGCAATCTATTCTGTATCTCAGTTACAGCCGATAATGTGAGGTCATGATACAAGAGGTCTATTTTAGCTTGGAAAGCCTTTAAACCATCGGCATTGACCGAAGCTGTAAGAAACCTTCACAATTCAAATATAGGATTTAAATTAAGAAAGATCCGCTATACTAAAAATAAAGTGACTTCAACCTATAAAAAAACATAAAATAAAGTGACTTCAGCTAAAAGCAAAGAGAATTCTGCCTGACTTGCATTTATTTTATATAAAAAATAAAAACCTTTTATTTTTATTTTTTAACTAAATTTAAATTTGTTTAAAAGACTTTCAAGTGTAAAAATCCAAATTTGTTTAAAACATAGGTAGAAATACTTAAAATTATTTCTACTACTAACACATTTTAGGTATATAAATTTATCGATTTTTATTGTATTATATAATTTTTAAGTTATTTTTTCGGATCTAAAATTTAATGATAAATGTTCTTTTGACTATCTAAATTTATCAATTTTTAAGATATTATAAATTTTTTTTAATCACTTTTTATCAATTTGAATTTTAATGATAGATAGATCATTTATTTAATTGTAAGTCATTTTATAAATTTAATGTGTGTTGTTTAACAGTAATTGTTGATAGTTATCACTTAAAAATTCAAATTTAATTGGTTGTTGTATGTCTCTTGCACCCTAATGATGAATCACAGAGTGTGATTTGATTCGAAATGAAACATTGATGGTCAAAAAAATTCTAACACAATCAAATCCAAAAATTGCAAACAAGATTTGAATGGATTGTGGAACTCTTATAGCTTTGATTTAATTGGTTTCCAATTCAACCAACTTATATTGAGGTTCACAAGATGATATCTTGATGGCAGAGGATTGTGAACCAAAATATTGTCTCTTAGGGCAGGTCCATTTTTTTAGCATCAATTTGTGGAGCTGGTGGCCCCATGTGTTAATGTATTAATCTTTAGGTTAAAACTTAGTAATTTTAGGTTAATTTTAGTTTTGTTTGATTTTATTAGTTTTTGTACAGTTATAACTTATTTGTTCCATCCGACAGTTTTTGTGTAACTGTGCAAACTGTTCGCTGCCTTTATTATGCAGCAAGTACTTCTCGAATTTTAATTGAAATGTGTTTCATTTTATTTTTGTCATTTCATTTACATTTCTGCCCTAACAGTGGTATCAGAGCGGAGAAATAAGAGCAGAGAATTCTACAGAAACAATAAATTGATTCAGGTGATATCAATTTATTTATTCTCTATTTTTAAAGGATTGAGAAGTTATTTTAAAGTTGCAGGCCTTGCAAATTGTGTTTATTTATTTTAAATTCAGAATGCAGTCTATTGTTTCATTGATTGGAGAAACTTTAACAGGCAAAGATAATTGGATGGAATGGCATAGAAAAATTGAAAACACTCTCATTTTTAATGATTTATGGTCTAAAATTTGTGATGGAAATGCCCAACCTACAACACCAATTGATGCTAAAGAAAAAGAAATTTGGCAATATAAAAATTCCAAAGCTTTGGCTTTGATAAGAACTTCTGTTACTGGAGATGTGTATCGACATATACAAGGATGCACATTTGCATGGGAAGCCCTTCACAAATTAAAAGATTTATTTGATTCTCATTCAGAATTAGAGTTTATTCAGTTACAATTAAAATTGTTTAATCTTGAATTGAAAAATGGTGATGTTATGAGTTTGGCTTCTGAAATCAGAGCTATAAAACATGATGTTGATGCTGCGGGTGGAAAAGTTGATATCTATCTCACTGCTTTCATCAAGGCACTTCTTCCAACACATTCCACTTATCTAGAGTCTCTTCAAGCAAGTAATCAATTGAAAACCATTTCATTTGATACATTGGTTGAAAAGTTAGCAGAACGTGAAAAAGCTTTTGGAAGGAAAATAGATAATACTACTGAAAATGTTTGTTTTGCTCATCAAAAAGAAAAATCTATCAATAAAATCTCTTCAAAGTATAGTTATAATGATAAAGGAAAAACTAGAGCTCAATGGAGGCAACATGATAATCAAAATGATAGGCAGTATTTATATTGTAAAAGATGTGGTAGAAAAGGTAGTCATGAAGCACATGAATGTAAGCTCTCATGGGACAAGATAGAAAGTTTTAGAGAAAATTCATTTAAACAGAAAGATAAAACAAAAATGCACAGTGATGATAAAATTTCAGAGGATAAAATTTCAGGAGCAGCCCAATTTGCTTGTGACAGTGATAGTGATCAATATGTGCTTTCTGTTTTAGATTTTACATCTAATTCCTCATGGTATGATTCTTGGATCTTAGATACTGGAGCCACACAACATATGACATTTCGGCGTGATTGTTTTGAAGAATTTCATGAAGGTGCCTATGGTCCAATTTATTTAGCAGATAAATCTAGTCTGAAACCTCTTGGAAAAGGAACTATTCGATTTAAGTTGCCTAATCTTCAAGACCTTGTGCTTCATGATGTATTATTTATTCCAGAATTACAACGAAATTTGCTATCATTAGTATTGATTCGACAAAAAGGCTATTCTATTTTCTTAAAAGATGGGCAGGTTGTTGTAAGAAAAACATCTAACAATCAAATTGTTTTCACTGGGTGTGAAGATGGAAGATTATTAAAATTAAATGGTGCAACTACTTCTAAAATTTTTGCATATCTTACTGAAGAAGAGATTCTATCACCAAGCCTTTTATGGCATGCAAGATTGGGGCATATTAGTTATGATAGCATTCATACCATGCAAAAGAATGGTGTTGATGGTTTGCCATTTTTTTCTAAATCAATTGAAAAATGTGAAGCATGTATTCTTGCCAAACAACATAAAAATTCTTTTCCTCATTCCACCTGGAGAGCACATAGAAAATTGCAACTCATTCATTCAGATTTGTGTGGGCCTTTACCAGTAACTTCTATTGGAGGATCTAAGTACTTTATGTTGTTTATTGATGATTATAGTCGCATGACTTGGATTTATTTTTTGCAGCAAAAATCAGAGGCTTTTGACACTTTTAAAAGATTTCGTGTTATGATTGAAAATCAGGCTCAATCTCAAATTGGTACTCTTCGAACAGATAATGGTGGAGAATTTACTTCTCTAATTTTTGAGGATTATCTTTGTCAAAATGGTATTCAGCATCATCTCACTATTCCAGGCACTCCTCAACAAAACGGTGTTGTTGAAAGAATGAATAGAACTATCATGAACATGGTTCGAGCAATGTTATATTTCAAAGGCATCAAGTTATATTTTTGGGCTGAAGCAGCAAGAACAACGGTCTATCTTCGCAATAGATCTCCATCATCTGCTCTTCACCAAACAACTCCATATGAGGTTTGGTTTGGTTATCCTCCAACTATTCGACACCTTCGAATTTTTGGTTCTATTTGCTATGCTTTGATTCCTAAAGAAAAATGGAATAAGTTGCATCATCATAGTTATAAGTGCATTTTTTTGGGCTATTCTGAAACTTCAAAAGCCTATAGATTATATGATGAAGTTCATAAAAAGTTTTTTATTGCTCGTGATGTTGTATTTTGTGAATCTTTCAAAAGTGATACACATATTGAAAATGAGTTAAAACAACTTGATAAATTTGCCACATCTTCTCCTTGGATAGAAAATTCTTCTGAGATTTTACACTCTGGAGGAATGAATACATGTGTAGAACCTGCATCTCAAGCTACCTCAACTCATGATGCTCTACCTCTTCATGTACCAGAAGAAGCCCCTTCTCATAGTGATGTTCTCACTAATGATGAGCCTGACTCATTACCTCCCAATGAAGATTCTAATCTACAAATAGAAACATCTATTGTCCCACAAAAATCCTCTCATAGGTGGACCAAACAAGTTCAACAAACTTTGAAAGATTTGCGACCTGATGAAATAGGTAAAACAGGTACAAGAAGTTCTTATAAAGCAAGGCTACAAGCTCAATCTAATATTTCAGATAACCTTGAGTCTATTGATGAGCTCAATCTCACAATCGACTCAACACCAAATTCCTATAAAGAAGCTCATCATATTTCATTTTGGAGGCAAGCTATGCAACATGAGTATAATGCACTTTTGACTAATGGCACATGGGAGTTGGTTGAGCCTCCTCTTTATTGTAAACCTATCGGTTGTAAGTGGATTTTTAGAAATAAATATAACGCTGATGGTTCACTTGATAAACACAAAGCACGCCTTGTTGCCAAAGGTTATGCTCAAAAAGAGGGCATAGACTATGATGAAACATTTGCCCCTACAGCAAAATGGACTACAATTCGTGTTTTGTTGGCTTTAGCAGCCCAAAATGGTTGGAACATCCATCACATGGATGTTAAAACTGCATTCTTGAATGGTGATCTTAAAGAAATAGTATATATGACTCAACCTGAAGGCTTTGAAGTTCCTGGTAAAGAGGACAAGGTATGCAAGCTTATAAAATCATTGTATGGTTTAAAACAAGCCCCACGAGCCTGGTATGAAAAACTCACTGAGCATCTCTTGCAGTTGAATTTTCATCACTTTGAATTTGATGATGCAACTCTTTTTGTTAAACAGATTGATGGTACTATTGTCTATCTTATTGTTTATGTGGATGATTTATTTATCACTGGAACTAGTGAGGCTAATATTCAAAATGTAAAAGAAGGATTGCAGCAAGGTTTTGATATGACTGATTTGGGTCATCTTCATTACTATTTGGGAATTGAGGCGATTCAAAACCCCCAATCTATCTTCATCAGTCAACAAAAATATATTGGTGATCTTCTCAAAAAGTTTGGTATGGCTGATTGCAAGCCTCTCAGCACTCCTATGGAGCAAAATCTCAAACTTTCATCTAATGATTCCTCTGATTTGGTTGATGCAACTTCTTATAGGCAACTAGTTGGCAGTTTGATTTATGCTACAACTACTCGACCTGATATTTCTTTTTCCGTTGGAGTTCTGTCACGATTTATGCAACAACCTAGAGAAACTCATTGGTTAGCAGCCAAACGGGTTCTTCGATATCTACAGGGCACTCAAAACTATGGGCTTAAATACTCCAAGATATCAAAATTTTCTTTGCTTAGTTATTTAGATTCAGATTATGCAGGTGATATGGATGATGGAAAATCTACATCTAGTTACTTAATGTCTCTTGGTTCTGCTGTAATCTCTTGGAAATCTAAAAAGCAACCAGTCCCAACTCTCTCTTCTGTAGAAGCAGAATATATAGCAGCATCTGAGGCAACTAGAGAAATCTTATGGCTTCGAAGAATTCTTGCAGATTTGCAGGCACCACAAGCTTCTTCCACACCACTCTTTATTGACAATCAATCTACTATAAAAATGGCTAAGAACCCAGTGTTTCATGATCGTACCAAACATATCAACACCAAGTTTCATTTTATTCGGCACTATGTGAAAGATGGCAGTATCTCCCCTCAATATTGTGCTACTACAGACCAACCTGCAGATATACTTACCAAAGCATTGTTCCATCCGACAGTTTTTGTGTAACTGTGCAAACTGTTCGCTGCCTTTATTATGCAGCAAGTACTTCTCGAATTTTAATTGAAATGTGTTTCATTTTATTTTTGTCATTTCATTTACATTTCTGCCCTAACACCCATGAATGTCAAATTTTGCTGCTTATAAAATAAGCAGTCATCTTAAATTATATTATTAAAAGAAAATCTTTAATGCTAATTGGTCACATAACTTCTGGAAAAAAATTAAAAACAAATAAAAGGAGCAGAAAAAATTTGGAGAGCCACATGTCAATCTTCTCAATAAGTAGTTGCTGCTTATGGGAACACTTCAGCTACTTAATTTTAAGAAAAATTGCACTTAAGATTAGCCACATGGAAACATGGGGCCTTAAGAAATGTACTACACATGCCTTTGGCCAAATTTTCTATCATTCTAATTATATGTGGCACATCATACTGACAAGGTATCACTATGAATAACATAATAACATCCCTAGACATTTGTTCCCAAAGAGGTGAGAAATAAAAGAGGCAAGTATAAAGTCAAAAACAAGAAGAGTGCATAACACGGCGTTTGTGAAACAGTGGTGGAGTTCAACCATGTCATGTTATTGTTAAACGGAAAGGGAACAGGAAAGGCAGATGTCACGTTTTCGTGAAACAGAGGACAAAATTGAAGGGGAATACAAAAGGCGATCAAATAAGCATGTATGAAATGGAAAGCACTGGCATTTCTTTTGTTGGTTTAAAAGTCACATAGTGTTTATTAGGTTTCTAAGATTTAAAGTGCAAAAAAGGGATTGATTTTAATGGGTTTTCTAATTATTTAAAGGAAAAAAATTAATAAATAAAATTCTAGAAAAATAAGACAGCTCTAGGTAGGTATAATTTTTTTAAAATAAGATGTATTTAAGTTATCAAATTATATAATTAAAGCTGGTAAAATAATTGAACTCACCTGAAAATTTTGGCGTTTGCAAGTTGGGAAGCACACATGCTGCATCCCTCAACAATGCACTCGACTGCCTCGTTTAGTTTCTCCTTCTCCTCTGGCATTTGCTCATTCAACTTCACAATTTGCTTCCCAAGATTAACCATAACTTTCAAAATCTCAAGACACTCTCTTTGGTTGTTACGCATCTCACTATATCTGGCCAATACAAATCCCACCACAGAAAGTGCTGCCCCCACCCAATGAATTTTTCCAGCGCCTTTCAGCAAATTTATAACAACCTTCTCTATCTCTGTACTTGCACTATCTATAGAATCATTCTGTAGAGAATATTTCCATGAGGATGTAAGCAAGCTATAAGGATTTAATATAATTTATGTTCCAAATGTTTAATATAATTATCACTTGAGTCAGTTTTATAATTCCCAAATGAAAACTTTACCTTTTGAGGAAGTTTGCTAATGTGTTTATCTACAAACTCCAAGAATGTTTGGCCATCCTGGATATAAGAGCTTGCTGCTGAACTAGATCCTCCTTCGTTCTTGTCTCCCGACTGTATTGAACAATAATACATTTGTACTCAGTAAGGATTGACAAGAATAAATTAGGGATGCAATGTATAGATTACTATAATTGTTGGGAAGGAAAAGATATTCTAAAATTCAGAATTGGAGAAATTCCTATTCTACAAATCATATGCGTAGATAACTTACAGCGATCTTCAATTGATTTTCGATAAAGTGAATCAGATCGTGAAGCTGGCTTATATCATTGAATTTCTGTAGAAAGCTCTCCAAATCGACAATAGTCACAGAGGAAGGTCCAGCATTGACTGGTTGTTGGGAAGGTTGCGAAGACGATGAAGGCGTAGAAGGCCCGGCATTGGCTGGTTGTTGAGAAGCAGTATTGGGTGAAGAGGATGAGCAGCAAAAGCATGAAGGAAAACAGAACTTGCCCATTGCTGACAGTGAGGAAGAGGAAATAATAGAGAGAGGAAAGAAAACTAAAAACGGCTGCTCTTTTTTATCCAGAAACAAGATGATCACTCACTGGGCTCGTATGGATTTTATCTTTGTAATTTATGTTCAATGAAAGCACCATTCCACGGAATGTCGATGTGGGTTATCACTGAAAAAGAACAAACTACACCACAGTTGTTTGAAGGAAAGAGCACAGAAGTTTCGGAGGTCAAAAATGGCAGCCTGGAACGTTGTCTGCAAGTCCAAAATATCTCTGATGTGTGGCTCGAATCAACAGACAAGGAAGGACGGTAAGGCTAAGGCTAAGGACGATAAATGCAGGCTTTTTCCCACGAAATGTCAGTGAGGCATTGGAATGAGCTCAGAAGTTTCGCAGCTCTTTGCAAGTTCAAAATATGTACGATGTAATTAAAAGACAAGCAAGAACGACAAAGGCTGGCCCATTCATTGGCTGGCCTGTTGTCGTGGAGCTGAAAATATCTATAAAGTGGCGTCCCCTTGAAAATATACATCTATAGTGTTTCAAACTACTGATTATGAAAGTGCTTAAATCCATGAAGCTTAAATAAATTTACTCCTTTTGGGGGAGACTTTGGCTCCTTTTCCAAAATGGCGGTGGACTTCTTAGGGAAGAAAACCCAGTGATTGTTAGGGAGAACATCACCATGGGAAATGGTCTTTCTACCCAACAATTCTCCCAATTATTCATCATTGCTAATAGCAAGAAGGCTATGCCTAGGAATGATATTATTCTTCTTGTTATCCCTGGTGGCGTTGCCAGCGAGCTCCAACACTTCCACAACTAGGTATTCGATAAAATCGGCTATGTAATTGGGGGCACCAAACCCAACTCTTTTAGCATATCTTGCCTTAAGATATCTGGCCACTCTTCCCACAAGAAACTATGCATTCAATCCACATTCATGGGAGAAGATGTTTCTTGATTTTTTTTTTTGGAGATTATGCATCTCATTGGATTTTTTGTCTTTGTATTTATAAAGATAACATTTCTGGAGACTTTTGAGAGAATTATAGAAATAAATATTTTCTTCAGTGAAGAAGAAAAATAAGAAAATTAATGGGATAGGGGAAGAGTACCAGTAGTTGAGCATGTACCAATTGTTGTGAGGGTTGTTGATACCTTTTGTTCCAAAAATTGAACAAATAAAACCTATTGTTTGAAACATAAAATATCAATTTTTGTTAAGAAATGTACCAATAGTTGTTAGGAAATGTACCAATAGTTGTTAGGAAATGTACTAATATTGTAAAAAGTAACCAATCAGGTGATGCCATATCAGCTGCACAACTATTGGGGTCGCTTTTGCACGCCTATTGGTCTCACTTTTTTTTGGGCTGTTTTGGACACCTTGGCAAAAAGCATGTTGATGTGGCACCATACTTGATGTTGTGGTGTTGAAAGCTTAGTTATAAGCAGGGGACTTGCCAAGTAAGCTACTGTAAAAAATTGGGAGTGATTTGAAATTTCCACATAGGATTTTGAGAAGCGCGAAGTTAGGGTGCTCAACTACTAGTGCTCTTCCCCTAAGATGTTTTTACATTTTTGTAGACTGTTGAAACAAGTGGTTGCATCTCATTGAGTCTCTTTTGCCTTTGTATTTATGAAGATAATATTTTTGGAGACTTGTGCATAAATAAATATTATGATATTATAAAAGGTAGTTATAATTTTATTATTTCAAAATTATTAGTTGGTTCCAAAAAAACAAATGGCCCAATTAATATTGAATCTTGAGAAGTAGGAAGAACAGTTGAATCTTGCTTGTTGTTTTGAGTGTTATAAGTGTGAGCTACTACATGATAACACGGTTGTTGATTAAATTCCTATCACTTTGAGTGAGTGGTTTTGTATAGTTCAAGATGTAGTTAGGAGGTCTAGTTGGATTTTTATCACCTTTTAGAATAAGCACATGTTTGTTTTAAGGTTGAGGGATATCTTATGAAGATGGGCAACAATTTTAGGCTTCACATGAATAGAAAGATGAATGTCATTGACTTGACATTGATTGAGGTCCTTACTCACTAAAGATTCATCTATGGAAGAGAGAGCATTAGAAACATTACTAGCGATATCCTCCTCTTGCATCCAAATATCCTTATGGGTGGACCTAATTTTGGAAGAGAAACAAGCATGATCCATCAATACTTTATCTCTAGTTCAGAGATGTAATTAAGGTGAATAGGGGGAAAAGTGGAATTAAGAGAAGTCTTAACAGTATCATCCTCTTTTAATACAATATCCTTATGGATAGTACCATGATTCATCAATACTTCATATCAGTGAGAGAGATCATTGGAGTGAATAGAAGGGAAAGTGTCATTAAGGAGATTGTTAACCAAATAAATCGTGTCACAATATTCTCCCCTTGCACCAAGGCATGCTCATGGGGGAGGTACATTTTAGGATAATAATCAACATTATTCCTCAACTCTTCATCCCAAAGAGAGAGATCATCCAGAGATGTGTTAAAAATATATTCTTGCACGAAAATGTCATTAGGGAGATAAATTTTAGGATAGGTGTAAGATGATATTAGAAAGGCTAAGGAAAAATTACATGCATCAAATTTATTCCTTGTAACACAAATAGGCAAAACACAATGCAAATACAAGTTGGTTGAAGGAATATTTTTTCTAAGATAAAAATATTTTAAAATGTCATTTTTTTGTCTATGATGTCTAGTGCAATGAACTGACATCTCTTTCTAAACCATAATGTATGCAATTAATGAGGAAATTATATAGTTTAATAAGAAATGCGAGTACATAAGTAATTAATTTTAGAAATGAATGCATCTAGATTTGTAAATGATGCAGAGGGGTGTGAGGGAGTAGCAAACTTCTTCAACCCAAGCTTCACTTGACACCTACTCAAGGTTGTCAACACTCTTGACCTCCAATGAGGACCTAAACAACAGGGATACCCTAGGATCACACTTCCTAGTATCCACCACAACTTGGACAATGCCCTATTCAATTGTGAGATACAACTTCTCAAATCAAGCCTGGTTCCCTCAAAGCCTACTAAGCCACCAACCCCTAAGCCAAACAAGATCTTATTAGAAAGACATCAACATGTATGTTTTGGATGCATTCTTGTGTCCCTCCATGGTTTCCAATACATTTCTACCCCTTTCCCATAGTTTGGGGCTTGGAAACATCAAATTGTGCAAACTAGGCTAGTGGCAGACATACTAGAATTAGCCCTCCTAATTCAGTTTTTTGGTGATAACTTTCAAACCTTCTAAAAAATTACCCAAACAAATTAGAGATTCAAACACCTATTTGGCCTTTACAAACAATATTTCAAAATTGGACTAGGGTTTTGTCCTTGACCCAGTCAACCCTATACTGACCAAATTTGGTGTATTTTAGGGTCTACAAAGGGGTATATTGGGGTTCTCACTCCACACTGCCTTCCCTGATCTCCAATCCTCCCTCAGGGTCTACCCACACACTAGACACTGCAAAAACAATTTTGGACACTCCTTTACATCAAAACACTCATCCACCAATCAATTCTACCCTCTAATCTGCTTGCCACATAGAGATGTCAAGCCTAGGGTTTGTTCAAGCACTCCTCCACCATGGTGAACCGGTCCAATGCCACCACTACCCTATAATACACCATATTGCCTAACATTCTCGATAATTTTAGCCTTTGACCTTGAGGGAATGTTAGACTGCAACTATTTTGGGCCCAAACCTTAGTAAATGAAGGGTTTCAAAGCTGGTATGCAAAACTTTGTTTGATCTGCCTTCAAAACCTTTCAAAATGCAAAGTTATGGATTTGATTGATTTATTACTTCACCCTACAACATGAATCAATACATTAGAATTTTGTTTTAACCCGCCTTAGTGATTTTACACACATGAAATATGGAAACAATGTTGCAATTCTTAAAATAGCCTGCCGTAAAATTATTATTACCATGTCCAATCGATTTTGCATCATTCTAAGTTATTTTATGGACACACTAGACCTGTATACAACCACCACTAATTGAAATTTGAATCAGTTAGCCGTTGGAAACAACAATCCTCAAAAATTGTCAAAGTTGCATGACATGAACTTTTGACACTTGTGTACAATTCACAAACCCAAACAACCTAATCCACCTAGGAACCCAAAATATGGTTCAAACATGTTAAAATGATCATGTGACCACAAATTCCCCCCTTCCTAACAACTTGGGAAGTCATTGACCTACTTGAACTAACTAGGTCCTAATTGACAATTTTGGCAACAAAAGCCAACACACAAACAATACATCAACTCAATAATCATTATTAGATCTTATTACATCATGAGCCATGGAATGGCCATCCAAAAAATAAATAAAGCACAAAACAAACACCAAAACAAGGCGCTCGTGTACCATACTCCCCCGGTGAGAAGAATCTCAAGTTCCTTGAGGGAGCAACTCCTCAATAGCAGTTCCATGCTTCAAAATGTCTTCTTCTGTCATCCAGGGTGAACTCACAATAATGGTTCCCACTTTTTTGCCACTTTTGACACTGAGATGTACATTTTTAAAATAATCTTCAACTTCCGAGAACTATAACTTTTAAACTATTAAAAATTTGAAGATGATGTAAATTAGTGATTTCTAGCATTTTGTTTGTAGATTCTATATACATTTTTTTCAAATTTGTTTGAAGGATTTTTTAAAAAATTTTCCATCTCCCTCGAAAAGTAGTTTTTTACAACAAACTACATTTTTTAAGAGTGATGTGCTCCCGAAATGCATAACTTTTTTTCTATAAATGATAAAAACTCAATTCTTTCGAATTTTGGTTTGTAACATCAATATCCAGGGCTTGCATTTGGTTTTATAGTGATATGTTCAATATTTTTCATTTTATAAAGTTTTGAAGTCCGACTAGTCATAATTCAAACATAGGTTTACGTTTGAACACATAACTTGTTCTATATAAATCGAAATGCAATTTTTATTTTTTTTGTTAGAAAGAAGACATCAATACCAGGGGCATAGATATTTTTCAGAATTTTTTTGAATTAGTTTCTTATTTTTCCCAATGCGTTGAACAAAGAAGTTCATATTCGATGAAAAACCAATTTTCCATAAAATTAAAAAAACAAGAACATAATAAATTCAAAATATAACAAAATTATACTCGTTAGAAAGCTTGCTTCGAGTACTACCATCTAATATTTTTGGGTTATCAAGATTATTTCATTCGTTTATTGAACCAGAGCTCCGAAGTCATTAATTCTTCAGAACTCTGAATTTTTTTGGGAGAAACCCTTAGTTTGCGGTTTCGAACGAACATGAGTTCAAGCGAATTGGGTTCGCTCGAACCCAAAATGGTTCGAGCGAACCCCCATTCGCTCGAATCAATGAGCTCGATTTTGGCACGCACATTTTTGTAATTGTCATGTTCGAGCGAACCCAACAATTTTTAACTGTCGGCTTTCGTTCGAACTCTGGCCGACGCATTTTTTTTTTTTTTTTTTCATTTGTGGAATCATATAAATATCCATAATTTTTTTTCATTTTTTATCACCCAAATGATTAAAATAATTCGCATTTTTGGATGAAAGAAGACATTTGAAAATTATTTTGAAGGAAATAATTTGAAGGTTTTTTGTAAAAGCATGGGAAACAAGAAGAGAAGGCAAAATAAGACTTCAAGGAATTATTCTCCCAAAACGGAAAAAAGATATCGAGAACAAAGAAGACAAAGATATCATGATGCAAGTATGTATTTTTAATTTAATATGTATTACGTATCAATTAATTAGAATTCAATATTTTTTATCTAATATTTTTAATAGGATTAAAAATAATTTGGTTTTAATTGGAAAGCATAATTAATTTGAGATAATACATGTGTATTTGCAAATTTCAAATTCCATCAACTTGTTTGTTGTGTAATTGTATTTTTCTCCTATATAATTAAGTTCATTTATAATAGATAAGACCTATTAAGTCATAAAATTAATAAGACCTATTATGTCATAATTTCTAGGTTCTAAATTATATATATTGAATATTTAATCTACATGTACAAGTAATTTCATGTGATAGGTCCTTTAATATCACATAATATATCTGTCTTAAGGGCAGTTAAGTATATTAATTGTGAAATGTTTTTTCAAATGTGGTCATATTGATTTTAATAATAAGGCCTATTAGGACTATTACATTGATTATAGGTCTTAAATGTGACATAACTTTATAACCTATTAAACATGTTGAATAATTTAGGTGAACTATTTATATTCAACTTCACGTACATGCAAAAACATTTCAGATTAGGAGGTCTATTATGCAATAATAGGTCTTAAATATACACACATTTGACAAATTATAGTCCAATTACATTATGGTCCATAACAAATTAATATGAGGTCACCTAAGTTATCGTATGCATGCATCAAAATATTTGTACTTTTAATTTTCAAAATTGGAATTTCTAATTTATCAAAATTTTATTTTATGTGTTAAATTAGTGCTCAAAATTAGAGATTGAACTTTAATCCTAACCTGAGAACAAATTGAACTTTAAACCTAAACAGGTAATTTAATTAGAGTTATAACAATAAGGTCCTGAAAGTAATTAAATTTAATAAACCAAATTGAATGGGCTAATTTTAACATGTAAAGCTTTAAGCCAAATTCATCCCTATTCTTAATCCTAATTGAATAATCTCTGATTAATTCAAGAACCTTACACAAACTCTTAAATTATGTGCAGAACGGGCAAACGAACCTGTTGAAGAACACAATATAGTTGATGAACATAGGGAGGAGATTGTCCAAGTTGAACCAATGGAGACCTTTGAAGGAGAGGGGTCAAGCTCCTTACCTCCTACCACTGAAATGGATGAGCATATTGTGGATCTAGCTAAACAGGTGAAGAGAAATATTTCTTATAAAAATTTAGATCATTTACTTGAAATGGATGTGGATGAGTTGAAACGTCTCAGTGAAGAACCTAGACATACTAAAAGGAGGTCAATGAATAAAAGTGGAAAAGAAATAATGTCACATTTCAACAATCTTGATACTACACTAGAAAAAGCTCAATTGTTATCAATTGTACTTACTCGTAAAGACTTAATAGATCCAATGAATTTGTTGGGTATAGATACAACAAGTCAAAAGAGGAAATCTTCTCAGCTACAAAAATCTATTGTTGATAATGTTAAGAAAGGTTTGGTGAACATTGGTAAAAAATCTCGAAAACTAGATAAGACCATTTCAAGAAGAGTGATGTTGACATCTTTAGTAAATGAAAGATTGCCTCAAAAAAGACAAATCTCTTCACTGTCATCTGAGTTTGGTTTTAGTAGAAGGACAATATCTAAATATGTTAAAAGGAGAAAGATTTTGGATGATACTACCTCAGAAGGGAATTGGGCAATTATGTGTAGAGCTCCTCGTTCTGATAGAATTGAAGATGTTGTTAGGAACTTTGTGACAAGTTTTTGGAATGATAATACTCGCCCTTCATCAAATAGTAGAGATGTTATCAAGCAAAGGATTGGTCCTGATCGTTATGATCTCCATGTAAAACATTGGATAGACACAACAAAACATGAATTGTATGTATTGTTTACTAAAACAAACCCTCATATAAAGATTGGACAAACCATGTTTGAACGGTTAAGGCCATATTATGTGAAGTTAAACAAAGTTTTCGAAACTTGTTGTTGTCGTTATCACATCAAATTTGACTTGTACTATCAGGTGTTTCGAAACATTAGAGAAGATAATGATGGTTATGAAAATGCTCCTCCTAAACGAACAAGTCAATTCATAGCATCCATCTTATGTGATAAATCAGATGATAATGCAACCGGTCAAATAAATTGCATAAGAGGAATTTGTGGAACATGCGGGGACTTGGCTAAATTGCCTTTGAGAGATGAAGATACTGACATGAGGAAGATGGTAAATTGCAAGAGTTACAAGTACCAAAAATTTGAAACAAAATTTGGAAAGGAATCTACAAGACTAGATTATGTAGAAGAGGAAATACCTATTGGAACATTTATGGAAAATTTTCGTAAGTTGATAAAACCATACATATGCCATGGTTTTTTTGCCAAGTGGCAAGCAGAACAATTTAAAAGATTAAGAGACACTTTCCCACTTGGAACTATTCTATCTGTAGTTGACTTCGCAGAGAATTACTCTTTTGCACATCAAAAAGAGATTCAATCAGAGTATTACTTTTCAAAGCAAATCACTATTTTCGTGCATGTGTGTTATCGACATGCACAGATGAATTTGGATGGTGTTGATAGTACATTTGAAAATCGTGTCATTAAGAAAGAGTACCATTTCTATATCAGTGATGATAAGGAGCATGACACACTTTTTGTACAACATTGCTTTAAGAAGTTTTTTGAATATTTGAAAGATAGAGGCATAACAATAGTTAAACATTTTGTTTGGTCTGATGGATGTGCGGCACAATTTAAATCTTTGAGGCCATTTTATGCACTATGTAGATATCATCGAAATGACAAAATACCACATGTTTGGAGTTTTTTTGAGAGTGGTCATGGAAAGGGTGAACATGATGGTGCAGGAGCTTGTATCAAACGTGCTCTAAGAAAGCATCAAATAAAGTACACAGGAGAACGTATAGAAAATGCACATGATGTTGTTGAATGGTGTAAGAAACACTTTGAGCAACCGAATTATCCTGGGGAATCATCATCGAGAACATATAAGCCCATTCCATATAGAGTGTTTTGGGAGATAACCGGTACATGTTCTCTTTTAGTATTTTATTTAATTTTTTTTAATTTAATAACTTGATCTACATGTACATTCTTGTACACATGTACATTTTGCAGATGTGGATAGAAAATCAATGCATAGATGCAAGAGTGTGGAGAGGACAAGATCTTTGCATTGTGTCATGAGTACAGATAATCGCCCATGGACATTATACACTAGGGATTATTCATGTTTTTGTTCTGAATGCATTTTCGAAAACTATGTTGATTGCAAGAACCAAGAGCTTGGATATGTTAGTGAATGGAAAATGGTGCCACTAGATGTTTCTGACACATATGAGGATTCAAATGAGGATGAAAACTTTGAAGACATTCCTTTGATTTCTGTTGATTACGATCATATTTCAGGATTGATTAAAAAAGGTACATACATGATGTACACATGTAAACATTTCCTTAAAAATGACGTATAACTTAGAATTTATTTAACTTGTGTCAAATTGCAGGAGATATTTTTGCAGTCATAGTAGAAGATGGAAATATAGAAGGTGCTAGTTATTATTTATTGTGTTGCACAGAAGAGAGAAAGAAGTTATCAAAATCTGAGATGAGTGATGGAATGTCATTTCCCACAGGTTTGAGTTCTGATTTGAATATGTACATGTACATGTACAAATCGCTTATGTGAAA
Organism: Cryptomeria japonica; assembly: GCF_030272615.1. NCBI lineage: Eukaryota > Viridiplantae > Streptophyta > Pinopsida > Cupressales > Cupressaceae > Cryptomeria > Cryptomeria japonica. The sequence goes on along the minus strand of NC_081408.1, from coordinate 49,541,062 downwards.
TTTTTTAATTTCTCACGTTTCTTATATACATGTACATGTAGGATCAGTTGTAGTGCAAGGGACATATTTCAAACAAGTTAAAATTGTTCAACATGGGATTCATTTCACTGAATACCAAATTGACAACAAGGTATATCAGTATAGTCACTTGGTCATTGTTGTTGGCCTAATTCTTCAAACAGTTCCACGTCGAGGGCGGTCTGAAAAGTGGAGACTAGATAGTGAAGATCATGACAAAATATTAAGTGTTATTGAAGAGCGTTGCGAACCACTTGATGTGGTATGAACTATATATACATTTAGTAATCCACATGAATTGAATTTTATGTAAGTTCAAGATAAATTCTAGATCTCAAGTAACTTGTTTTGAAACTAAAGGATAATTTTTTTTTAAGTTTATTTATACATTATATCAAATTAGGATGTATTTAAATGTGCATGTTTAATTGTATGTAATTGTATTTGTATTTAATTAAAAAATGCATATTTAAATTAGAATGTAATATGTACATTTGTAACATTGATATTTAATATGGAATTAGGACATGTACATGTTGTGAACTATTTAACTACAATATACATACCTAGAAGCTCACATACCTACAATATACATACCTATGTAATATACATGTACTGGATGTGAACTATTCAATACATGACCTATTAAGTTTAGTTTGTTCATTTCATACATACTCTTTTGTTTGAAAATCTTGAAACATGTATAATCATACATACTCTTTTACATTTGAAAATCATTTCATGTATTTAAATCTAATAGATAATCAAACATGTATAAATCTAATTAATACAATCAAGATAAATTCTAGATCTCAAGTAACTTGAACATTTGAAACTAAAGGATAAATATTTTTTAAGTTTATTTATACATTATATCAAATTAGGATGTATTTAAATGTACATGTTTAATTGTATGTAATTGTATTTGTATTTAATTAAAAAATGCATATTTAAATTAAAATGTAATATGTACATTTGTAAAATTGATATTTAATATGGAATTAGGACATGCACATGTTGTGAACTATTTAACTACAATATACATACCTAGAAGCTCACATACCTACAATATACATACCTATGTAATATACATGTACTGGATGTGAACTATTCAATACATGACCTATTAAGTTTAGTTTGTTCATTTCATACATACTCTTTTGTTTGAAAATCTTGAAACATGTATAATCATACATACTCTTTTACATTTGAAAATCATTTCATGTATTTAAATCTAATCTAATCAAACATGTATAAATCTAATTAATACAATCAAGATAAATTCTAGATCTCAAGTAACTTGAACATTTGAAACTAAAGGATAAATATTTTTTAAGTTTATTTATACATTATATCAAATTAGGATGTATTTAAATGTACATACATGTTTAATTGTATGTAATTGTATTTGTATTTAATTAAAAAATGCATATTTAAATTAAAATGTAATATGTACATTTGTAAAATTGATATTTAATATGGAATTAGGACATGTACATGAACTGTGAACTATTTAACTACAATATACATACCTAGAAGCTCACATACCTACAATGTACTGGATGTGAACTATTCAATACATGACCTATTAAGTTTCGTTTGTTCATTTCATGTATAATCTAATATAATCTAATATAATCAAACATGTATAATCTGATCAAACACAAACCAGGTATAAAGTATAATCTAGAGTCTAAACAAGTCGTTGTACATGCATGAAATATACAATCTAATCAAACATGTATTTAAACCTAATTTAATCAAACATCATGTACATAAATCTAGAATATAATCAAACATGTATAAATCTAATATAATCAAACATGTATAAAACTTATAAAGTATAATCTAGAGTCTAAACTCCATGTATAAAGTATAAAGTATAATCTAGAGTCAAACACAAACCAGGTATAAAGTATAATCTAGAGTCTAAACTCCATGTATAAAGTATAAAGTATAATCTAGAGTCAAACACAAACCAGGTATAAAGTATAATCTAGAGTCTAAACTCCATGTACGTGCATGAATATATATAATATGAAAGTATATAAAAAGATAAATGTAAATGAGCTATAAAGTCTAGAGCAAATCAACAGGGATCATGTCGGCTACGAACTGAGCAACCATCTGAGGGGGAGTCCTACAAAAGTAGAATTTATTTAAATATTAAATGTAATATATCTATCTCTCTAGACGTGCATGTACATCAAATATATATACCAAAAACCATAACTAACCTGTACACTAACAGCATCTAAAGAATCTCTCCTATGCACATGCTCAAAGCTCAAGGAAGGAGTGACATGAGCTAACTATCAATTTAAGGATTAGTCCACAATCAATTTAAATGATCTACAAATTAAAACTTAGAACTCTAGATTATTTATTAAACATGAGATCTATATATATAGATTTATCAGGTACAAATTTGCAATGTATGTATACATATCTTCTAAAATTTTAAACGCACATGTACATGTACAAACCTGTGTATCACCTGGAGTAGGCTGTATAGTCTGATCCTGTCCCGTGATCATATCAACAACATCACTTGTGTCTGCATATCTCTCTCTAGCTGTACGTATCACTGAGGAGTGCAAGGGGCTAACTAGATGAGTGGGCATTGTGGATGAAGTGTCTGACTGTAGTAGCATGTCCATAAATCCAGTATGGCTCAAATCTCTCAGTTGATCCTCAAATGAGTCCAAACCCTCATCTGTGATATGTACCTGATCAACTCGTATCTCCTCCTCAAATGAATCCAACCGGCCCTCATCTGTGATATGGAGCTGATCAGCTCGTAGCTCCTCCTCTGCAACAACAGAGTGATCTGTAGGTGGGTCAGTGCCTGGAGCATGCGTAGAGTGATGAGAATGCTGTGACCGCCTCGGGGTATGCGTCAATGCCGTTGTAGCCTGACCATCTCTGAGAATCTCCTCTCTAACATCACCCAATGGTATCCCAAGTCGAGATGAAATAAAACTATAAGCATGTAGTAGGTCCTCGGCTAAATACTGCGACATCTGTACATGTCTACTACCTCCGACTATAGCTACTACCTCATCTGGGGAGGGGATGCCAGCAGAAATATACCGATCATCTGAATCTGAAGCCCCCCCATGACTAGAAGATGCATGATCTATGGATGATCGCGAACGTGGTCGACTCATCATATATCTGCCCACCCTGTCAGAAGATATGGTAGCTGCTACTGATGCAATCTGTCCAATCCTATCAATTGCTTCTCTCTAAGAAGCAATCACAACGTGATCCGCTATGGGTGCCATGGTTGGGACTACTGCAGGAAATCTCTGGCCAACAAGGTCCCTGTGTCTAGGCGGAGCTCTATCACGCCTATGATATGCATCTCTATCAGCAATCCTGCCCCTCCCCTGTCCATAATATCCCAGAATATCAAGGTAGTTTGGTTTCATCTGACAATGAACCTCAGTAAATACCTACTGTGCAAAGTATAATGGAATCTGGTCGTTATTAGGATAACGACCATGGGCTGCTAAGAAGCGTGGGTAAATCAGTGATGCAACCTGTGGGTCGATACATCTGGTAACCTGATATCCCCTCACCTTACTCTTCTCCTGATATTGTGGGAAGCATCTCTCCTTGATGGTCTCCTTCGAGACCACCCCCACCACATCAACAAAAGAATGAGGACCCCTCACCTCACTCCTGAACTGTCTATATATATCCTCTATAACCTCAGGTGAGAATGAGGTATGAGATACTAAGTGGTCCCTCAATGTCCGCAAACTATCAAAAATGGACGTGCACGTACTCTTGTACACGCCATCAGTACGAGGGTCATCTAGTATGGCCCTCAACCTATGCAACTCCCGATCACTGTAATGAAAAATAGTAGCAATGTCGGGCAAGGGGGGATCCTACTGTGGAGGATCCTGTTGTGGTGGCTCCTAATGTGGAGCCTATAGAGGTGGATCCTGATGTGGAGCTTGCGCAGGTGGATCCTGATCAGGAGCCTGCGAAGGTGGATCCTGATCAGGAGCCTGCGAAGGTATATCCTGGGATGCCATCTATCTAGGTACATGTCATAAAGTTAAAATAAATATGTAAGCAGAGAGAGAGAGAGATCATTTTCATGAGAGAGAGAGAGAGAGATTATATACATATAAATCTTCATGAGAGAGAGAGAGATCATTTTCATTTTCAAAAAATACACGTAAAAATTTCAAATATTTCAGTGAGAGAGAGAGAGAGAACATATATTTCAGATCTAGAGATAACATATATTTCAGAGAGATAGAGAGATCTAACACGTGTACATATTTAAATCTTTGACATACATAAAAAATTCAAGAATAGAGAGATCTAACACATCATATGTTAGGACACTATATTATACTAAGGGGAATGTCATATGTATAGTAGGATGTTATAAGGGGTCATATGTGACCTACTAAGGGGTCACGCATGTGTTAATGCATGCGTGACCCCTTAGGACACTATATGATCCTAAGGGGAATGTCATATGTACAGTAGGATGTTATAAGGGGTCATATGTGACCTACTAAGGGGTCACGCATGTGTTAATGCATGTTGACCCCTTAGGACCACATACGCCCCTTAAGATACTATGTGATGGACTAAGGGGTATGTCGTTCACACTAGGATTCTATAAGGGGTCATATGTGGTTCTAACCACGTATGACCCCTTAGGACACTATATGATCTTAAGGGGAATGTCATATGTACAGTAGGATGTTATAAGGGATCATATGTGACCTACTGAGGGGTCACGTATGTGTCAATGCATACGTGACCCCTTAGGACCACATACGACCCCTTAAGACACTATGTGATGAACTAAGGGGTATGTCATTCACACTAGGATTTTATAAGGGGTCATATGTGGTTCTAACCACATATGACCCCTTAGGACACTATATGATCCTAAGGGGAATGTCATATGTACAGGAGGATGTTATAAGGAGTCATATGTGACCTACTAAGGGGTCACGCATGTGTTAATGCATGTTGACCCCTTAGGACCACATATGACCCCTTAAGATACTATGTGATGGACTAAGGGGTATGTCGTTCACACTAGGATTTTATAAGGGGTCATATGTGGTTCTAACCACATATGACCCCTTAGGACACTATATGATCCTAAGGGGAATGTCATATGTACAGTAGGATGTTATAAGGGGTCATATGTGACCTACTAAGGGGTCACACATGTGTTAATGCATGCGTGACCCCTTAGGACAACATACGACCCCTTAAGACACTATGTGATGGACTAAGGGGTATGTCATTCACACTAGGAATCTATAAGGGGTCATATGTGGTTCTAACCACATATGACCCCTTAGGACACTATATGATCCTAAGGGGAATGTCATATGTACAGTAGGATGTTATAAGGGGTCATATGTGACCTACTAAGGGGTCACGCATGTGTTAATGCATGCGTGACCCCTTAGGACAACATACGACCCCTTAAGACACTATGTGATGGACTAAGGGGTATGTCATTCACACTAGGATTCTATAAGGGGCCATATGCAGTTCTAAGGGGCCATGCATATGTTATAACACATACATGACCCCTCAGGACCACATATGACCCCTTATGACACTATGTGATCCTAAGGGGAATGTCATATGTATAGTAGGATGTTATAAGGGGTCATATGTGACCTACTAAGGGGTCATGCATGTGTTAATGCATGCGTGAGCCCTTAGGACCACATATTCAACCCCTTAGGACACATAGGAAATGTTTTATGTACAGTAGGATGTTATAAGGGGTCATATGTGACCTACTAAGGGGTCACACATGTGTCAATGCATGCATGACCCCTTAGGACCACATACGACCCCTTAAGACACTATGTGATGAACTAAGGGGTATGTCATTCACACTAGGATTTTATAAGGGGTCATATGTGGTTCTAACCACATATGACCCCTTAGGACACTATATGATCCTAAGGGGAATGTCATATGTACAGTAGGATGTTATAAGGGGTCATATGTGACCTACTAAGGGGTCACGCATGTGTTAATGCATGCATGACCCCTTAGGACAACATACGACCCCTTAAGACACTATGTGATGGACTAAGGGGTATGTTGTTCACACTAGGATTTTATAAGGTGTCATATGTGGTTCTAAGGGGTCATGCATATGTTATAACACATGCATGACCCCTTAGGACCACATATGACCCCTTATGACACTATGTGATCTTAAGGGGAATGTCATATGTATAGTAGGATGTTATAAGGGGTCCTATGTGACCTACTAAGGGGTCACGCATGTGTTAATGCATGCGTGACCCCTTAGGACCACATATGACCCCTTAAGACGCTATGTGATGGACTAAGGGGTATGTCGTTCACACTAGGATTTTATAAAGGGCCATATGTGGTTGTAATGGGTCACGCATGTGTTAAGACACTATTTGATGGACTAAGGGGTATGTCGTTCACACTACAATTTTATAAGGGGTCATATGCGGTTCTAAGGGGTCACGCATGTGTTATAACACATGTGTGACCCCTTAGAACCACGTATGACCCCTTAGGACACTAGATGTGATCCTAAAGGGAATGTCATACATGTACACTACTATGTGGGTGAACTCACAATAATGGTTCCCACTTTTTTGCCACTTTTGACACTGAGATGTACATTTTTAAAATAATCTTCAACTTCCGAGAACTATAACTTTTAAACTATTAAAAATTTGAAGATGATGTAAATTAGTGATTTCTAGCATTTTGTTTGTAGATTCTATATACATTTTTTTCAAATTTTTTTGAAAGATTTTTTTAAAAATTTTCCATCTCCCTCGAAAAGTAGTTTTTTACAACAAACTACATTTTTTAAGAGTGATGTGCCTCCCGAAATGCATAACTTTTTTTCTATAAATGATAAAAACTCAATTCTTTCGAATTTTGGTTTGTAACATCAATATCCAGGGCTTGCATTTGGTTTTATAGTGATATGTTCAATATATTTCATTTTATAAAGTTTTGAAGTCCGACTAGTCATAATTCAAACATAGGTTTACGTTTGAACACATAACTTGTTCTATATAAATCGAAATTCAATTTTTTTTTTTTTGTTAGAAAGAAGACGTCAATACCAAGGGCATAGATATTTTTCAGAATTTTTTTGAATTAGTTTCTTATTTTTCCCAATGCGTTGAACAGAGAAGTTCATGTTCGGTGAAAAACCAATTTTTAATAAAATTAAAAAATCAAGAACATAATAAATTCAAAATATAACAAAATTATATTCATTGGAAAGCTTGCTTCGAGTACTACCATCTAATATTTTTGGGTTATCAAGATTATTTCATTCGTGCATTGAACCAGAGCTCCGAAGTCATTAATTCTTCAGAACTCTGAAATTTTTTGGGAGAAACTTCTAATTTTTGGGGTTCGAACGAACACGAGTTCGATCGGATTGGGTTCGCTCGAACCAAAAGGGGTTCGAGCGAACCCCCATTCGCTCGAACTAGTGAGCTCAATTTTGGCACGCTCGATGTTCGAGCGAACCCACTCGATGTTCGAGCGAACCCAACTGAATAGTTTGGTTCGCTCGAACTCCCAGGGGTAGTCCGAGCGAACATTTGTATTTTGCTCGAACACTGGCAAATCCGAAATTCCCACTTTCGCCAAATTCCTTCGTTGGCAAAAGTGGGAACCAGCTTTGTGAATTCACCCATGTTATATGTGATCCTCTATGACCTCCTAAGAGAATGTATAGTGTCATATTTGGTCTTAAGGGGTCATGTTGTGCGTGTAATAGGATGTGAAAATGGGTCACATTGTAGAGGAAATTTAATTTGTTTAAATTTGTTATCTAAATTTTCTAATGTTTATTTAAATTAATTTTTCTAACGTTTTTCTTTTTTTGCTAATGTTTTTCTAAGTTCTGATTTACTATAGGTTAGTTTTCTATGTTTTTCATAACAATTTTTTAAAATGTCGAAAAAAATATACATCTATACAATTATGTAATTTTAAAAACAAATTGACACATTTCAATCAAAACATTAAATTATCAAACATTTTTCTAAAATAATGAAAAACAATAAATTATCAAACATTTTTCTAAAATGTTGAAAAACAATAACTATATACAATTATTTAATTAAAAAAATAAATTAACAAACAAATTATTTACAAATTTAATAAAAAAAGACATTATTAAACCAAACAAAGGGTTATTTTGTGCCCCTGATATAACAAAGGTCAAAAACTGAAATAGGAAAGATGCTAACTGCTGCAGACAAAGCTTGGTGATGTGATGCTGATGACTGGTTCAATCCGACCCCCACCAGACAGAAAAAGTCAAATTTGATAATGACCTTTTAACTGTCATTTTCGATATTTATAAATTTTAAAAAAAAACCCTAATCGTAACGGGTTCGAGTGAATGGGGGGTTCGAGCAAACCCATTAAAATATTAATATTAAAGTGGGTTCGCTTGAACCCAAAAGTTACGCGATGTTCAAGTGAACCCAAGTCAAAAGGTTGGTTCGCTCGGACTCCCAGGGGTAGTCCGAGCGAACATTTCCATTTCGCTCGAACACGGGCAAATCCAAAATTCCCACTTTCGCCAAATTCCTTCGTTGGCAAAAGTGGGAACCAGCTTTGTGAATTCACCCTCCATGTAGAGTCTTCATCAGGTAAAACCTTCCATTTGACCGGGTACTCCTTGTATACTTTGTTTCTAGTCTTTTTCAAAACCTTGGTGTCCAAAATACTATCAAGTTGCAAAGGCTCATTGGGAGGCAAATCTGTCACCCAATCCTCTTGATCTTCAACATCGGAACCTGTGTCCACATAATGTTTATAGGGATATAAATCACATACATTAAAGATGGGTGAGATAGAAAGTCCTTTGGGAAAATCAATCTCATGAGAATTTACACCAAACTTATGGATTATTTTGCATGGTCCAATCTTTCATGAGAAAATTTGTTGGCTTCCCTTTGGGTAACCTATCCTTCTTGAGATAGGCCATTACCAAATCACCAACCTGATAATGAACCTCCCTCTTTATTTCATTTGCCTTAGCCTTATACTTCTCCACATTCTTTTGTAGAACTTCCTTAACCATGTCATGGATGTCTTTCATAACGACTGCGAAATCTTCCCCTTGTGCACTCCTCTTCTCCATACCTACAAGATCCCTCAACTCAAGGATTCCCCTAGGGTCCACTCCATATACCACTTCAAATGGACTCTTCCCTGTGCTCCTATTCACAAAATCATTATAGGCATATTCGTCCTGACTAATAACAACATCCCAACTCTGCCCATGTTGCTTAGTCAAACATCTCATTAAGTTGCCTATAGAACTATTCACCACCTTAGTTTGGTCATCTGTCTGAGTATGATAGGCTGAAGAAAAAGACAACTAGGTCCCTAACTTTTTCCAAAGGGTACACCAAAAGTGTCCAACAAACTTATAATCTTGTCAGTAACAATGTTAAGTGGCAGACCATGAATTCTAACCACTTCCCTAAAGAACAATTCGACAATGTGTGAAGCATCATGTGTGGATTTACATTGAATAAAGTGTTCCGTCTTGCTAAACCTATCAACAACAACAAACACACTATCATGACCCCTTGTTGTCCTTGGGAGTTGTAAAACAAAATCCATACTTACACTTTCCTATGGTCTATTGGGAATGGGCGAGGGTTGGTAAATTCCTGTTTTGGAAGAAGTACCTTTTGCCCTTTGACACACTCCACAACTTTCCACAAATTTTTTGACATTATCCTGCACCTTTGGTTAATAATAGAACCTTTTTACCCGTTCCAAGGTCATGTCTAGTCCAAAATGACCACCAAGACTCTCATTATGCTTCTTCCTGATTGTATTTTCCCTCATTGAACATTTGGGAACACATAACTGACTACCTTTAAACAAAAGAGCTTCCTGCAACAAATAATCAAAGAATTCAACATGAACTGAATTCATGAACTTTCTAAAAACCTCATAAGCAACTTTGAAGTCTGCATCCTCCTTATACAATTCCTTGAGAGATTCAACTCCCATACTCTGCAATTGTATTTCTTGGATAGTGAGCACCCTCCTGCTCAAGGCATTTGCTACCTTGTTTTCCAAACCCTTCTTGTGTTTGATTGTGAAGGTGTAAGGCTGCAACTTCTCTACCCACTTCATGTGCTTATAATTCAACTTCTCCTGCCCATTGAGAAAACTAAGGGCATGGTTATCAATATACACAATGAATTCCTTAGGAAGGAGATAGTGTCTCCATTTGTTGAGAGCTGCACCATTGCATAGAGCTCTAAGTCATATGTAGAATACTTCCTTTTTGCATCATTCAACCTCTCTGAAAAAAAAGCTACTGCCCTACCCTCCTGGCTTAAGACAACACCAATTGCCACATTACTAGCATCACACTCTACAACAAACAACTTGTTGAAATCAGGAAGTACATGTATAGGGTATTGAGCAACTTTACCCTTCAAGAGTTCAAAACTCTTCTTAGCTTCATCTGTCCAACAAAATCTACCTTTATTGTTCCCCTTTATGGTGTTAAGGATGGGAGTACAGATTTGACTAAAGTTCTTGATGAACTTTCTATAGAAGGTTGCCAAACCATGAAAACTTCTCACATCTCCTACATTCTTAAGAGTGGGCAAACTCAAAATTGTATCAACCTTTGAAGGATCCATCTTGAGGCTTCCTTTAGAGATGATAAACCCCAGATAAACCAACTCCTCCTTCATGAATTCACACTTTTCAAGGTTGATTAGTAGCTTCTCTGAATGTAGCCTTCTCAATACCAACTCCAAATGTTGTAAGTGCTCCTCCTTTGACTTGCTAAACACCAGGATATCAGTAAGGTAAACAACTACAAACTTACCAATAAAATCATGCAAAACCTCATTCATAAGCCTCATGAAGGTGCTTGGGGCATTGATCAATCCAAATGGCATAACCATCCATTCATATAAACCTTCATTTGTTTTGAAAGATGTCTTCCATTAATCTCCCTATCTAGTTCTTATCTGATGGTAACCGGATTTCAAATTAATGTTTGAGTAGTAACAAGGTCCACCCAAATAGTCCATCAAATCTTCAATTCTAGGCATGGGAAACCTATAGCTTATTGTGATTTTGTTGATGGCTTTGGAGTTAGTACACATTCTCCAAGTTCCATCCTTTTTAGGAGCTAGGACAATAGGGACAACACAAGTACTTAAACTCTTCCTGATTAGTCCTTTATCTAACAACACTAGGATTTGTTTTGCAGTCTCTTCATTTTGCTTAGGTGTCATCTTATATGCAGGTTTGTTTGGCAAAGTTTCACTAGGGATCAGATCTATTTGATGTTTCACATCTCTGATAGGAGGCAAAGCATTAGGCATTTCACTGACCACTATGCCTCTATACTTATCCAAAAGTACCCGAACTTCTGCAGGGACCTCCTTACCTTCTTTAGTCTGCAAAATAGACTCATTTTTTGGCTTCAAAACCAATGCATAACCTTGATAGTATTTCTCCTTCAAGGTCTCCAAGAACTCTTTCCCACTCAACAACATAACACTAGATCCAACCTATCTGTCACCATTCTCATTCGGTAAAGGATCCATCTGATATTTCTTACCACTTTTTGTGATAAAAAAGGTATTCTTCTGTCCATCATGGCTAGCTTGGAGATCAAACTTCCATAGGCGACCTAATAATAGGTGGTATGCATCCATAAGGATTATGTCACACAACAACCTATCCCTATATTATCCTATTTCAAAATCTACCCATGCTTGCTCATCCACCACTACTTGTTGTCCCTTATTTAACCAGGAAAATTTATAAGAATTAGCATGTGGAATCCTTTTAAACTTAAGCTTATCAACCATTTCAATTGACACAAGATTCTCAGTAGAACCAGAATCAACAATCACCTTGCAGATCTTACCTTTAGTCTTGCAAGTGGTTCTAAACAATGTCTTCCTTTGTGGAGGCTCTTTGGAATGTGCCACCTTCAACAAAGTCCTCCTAAACATCAAATTTTCACCATCATGGGATGGTCCTGCATGACCAACAAGAGAGTTAACACTTTGGCAATCTTCATCTTGCACCAACTGATTACTCCTGTCTCTTCCTTGAGAGTTAGAGGCCTTCTCTGGATACCTACTCATGGGACGACCAACCTGGTTACAATTGTAGCATCTTCCAGTGAAGACACCTACTTGGCCTCTCCCAGATCCACCAAACTTACCCCTACCATTGGGTTTCTTTCCTTTGTAACTGTTGGTGTATATTATTACACCTTACTTAAGTTTACTTAGGAAATGCATTACATATTAGTTTGGGTATGAGACACTTGGGTGTTTGTGCCACATTGGGATAGTGTGTGTAGGAGAATTTCCACCTTTTATGGTGTTGATCTTGTTGTTACACTTCACATTCAGTGGGTGATCCACCTCATGTGGACTATTATATTGTTTCTCCTACCTACCCACACCTATTTCCTACCTACCCTTGTTTCTTATTGAGCCACATGTCATGTTTGTGTGCTCACTGTAGACATATAAAAATAACCATTTCTAAATGAATATTTTATGTTCATTTCTCTATTTGATTAAATCCAATTTAATTAAATTATCCACATTCTTCTATTTAATCAAATAAATTACTCAATTTATTTAAATTAAATTCACTATACCCATTTAATGAATAAATCATTTTATTCAATTAAATCCCCCCTACCCACCTTTAATTAAATTCAAATTTAATTAAATAGTTATCCTAAATTGAATAAATCTAATTTATTTAATTACAACCAAATTGAATGAATTAAATTATTTCAAATAAATCCTATTATCCCTCCATCCACTTGCAAAATCCCAAACCCCTTTCTAATCCCTTTTAGAATCTTCTAAACACTTCTAATTAACCTAACCCCTCCTCTAAACTTTGTCACATCCCTAAACAAAGGGAAGTCACTTCTCAAATGGCTCAAAGTCTTTGATAACCATTAAAGGCTTTCAACCTTCAACCACTAAATGGCTCAAAGTCTTTGAAAACCATTGAAAGCTTTCAACCTTCAACCACTTAATCCCCAAAGTCTCCAATAACCATTAATGGTTAATTCAAACCCTCCCATATGGTTAAAACATTTGTTTTGACTCAACCTTCATCCAACCCAAGGGTCTCATTAGGCCATTAATGCTTTGACCATGATTATCTCTTAATCATTTGCACAAAGGTTTATCCTTGGATTAACTCTTAATCCAGTGGGTAATCCTAACTTAGACTTGACCCTTAGCCTTTAGATAACCATGAGATCTTCTCAGGCCTTTAATGCCTCCAACCTCTTCTCTTAACCCAACCCTATGTTGACACTTGTCACCATTTCATTGGTGCAAATTGTGCACATGGATCCCCAACTTTCAAACTCAACCCTTGATTAAACCATTTAATCCTAACCATCCATTGCCCTATTCTTGCTATAAATAGAACTCTCATTCCTCCATTTTTATCAATCATCTTTCAAATTTGAAGCATCACACTTATGCTCAAATATATTCAAGCTTTCAGTTCATATATGCTCATCATTTAGCCTCTCTTTAAATCAGGAAGTAGATTAAATATGCATGTTTAGATTACTTTCTTTATCATTTTAGTTCAATCATAGACTAAATATAGTATGCTAGGATAGTATTCATACTAATCTTATCATCTTATCATTTAGTTTATTATCATACATAGCTTATAACACATTTCATTCTAAAAATCTATCAGAGCATCCCTCGTTCTTACATTTGCCATCCCTAAACCATTTTGCTCAGTGAACTGAGAGCAAAAACATTGGTTTGAGGGACATTGTGAGATAGAGAACCATGGGACCCTCCTTGGGAAGCTGAGGAACACTATGTTACTCCATAGCTTGCATCAAGAAGTCCTGTGTGTGTGTGTGGACTAGTATTTAACTAAATTTTCACATATTGAATTCTATCAGCCCACTTTTCCCACATACATTTCTGGCGCCCACTGTGGGGCACGACCCCAAATAACAAATCGGTTTTTGAAATTAATCATTTTTGCAGGTCCGCGGGAAACAAGAATCGGTGCGTGGGAAACATTCCATAGCGCATCCAAATAACAGTCTAGCGCATCCCGCTCACTGTTTAGCGCGTGAGGGCTATACTTTAGCGCTTAAAAGCAATCATTTAGCGCATAACCCCACTGATTTATTTCTTGTAGGTATCGACCCGGGCGAAACACAGAGTAGCGCATTCAATAACCAGAATAGCGCATACGATCCCCAGATTAGCGCTTATAGTCCATAATCCAGCGCGTAAAACTCAAAAGTTAGCGCATCATATTTCAAATTTCCTGCAGGACTCAGCACGGGAAAGAAAAAAAGACAGAACAACGCTTCCAACACATAGAGTAGTGCATTCAGAAGACAGAGTAGCGCGTTGATCATTAATTTTAGTGCATTTGGCTTTTATTGTAGCGCATCACAAACAAAGGATTAAAATTTTTATTGTAACCGAGTTGAAATTTTAGACTTGTAGAAGTCCCCCAAATCACCTGACATTTTATCTCTTTTGTTTGCTTGCAGGATTCTAACGGTTTCTTGCAGGTAGAGCGAGGACTTTTATTTTAAAAAAAAAAAAAAAAAAATGATTTCTTTTGTTGACCTCCAAATCGGAAAATTTGCTTTGTTGACCATTTCCTTTTTATAGATCAGAAAATCTTTCTTTTCAAAGATTAAAAAGAACATCATGCTTGTTGGAGCAACATCTCCAAATAGAAGTTAGAGAATCATTGTCTTAAAGGCTAAAAAGAAACCTTGATTGCTTTGTCTCAAAAGTGGAAGGAATATGCTCTCCCCTTAACTGGGTGATCAAAAATCTAGACCATTCTTACAACTTTATTTCATTCAAGCAATAAATCCTTTAGCAGGTCTGCCTTCCCGAGGAGTTGCAATCAACTCTTAAAGCCATTTATGGCCGGTGTGAAGGGAACGACCTAAGTGGGGAACGACTTTGATGCCAAGAATTCCAACCCACTATAATCAAATGTGGAAAGTGACGAAAGTCCTTTTCAACGGTTGCGCGCAGCGATTAGCCTTCCCCCAGTATCCTTGAGATACGTAAAGTCTTTGTTCTAAAGGTTGGGAAGCCTCCTGAGGGAGTTTATCACTGACGACCGAACGAGAAGCCTGATTACGAACCATAGAATTAGAAGCTTTGAATTGAGTCAGTAACCAAACATTTATAACATCATAGTGCAAGGGTGGGGAAGAATCCACCCCCAAGATTACTCACCATATATCTCCCAAGATAACTACTCAACTGTGAAGCAATTCACTTTAAGTTAATTTCTGGCAAAAGGAAAAAAAACGGGCGCCCTCTAGGGGGTGACACGGCTGTTTGAGCTGACGGAGTATCGAGACTAGTGGGCTATGATGTTATTTATGACCCTTGAATAAAGAGTCTTTCTAAAGTATATTACTTGTATCCAAACTTGTTAAAACATTGGGGATTTGAACACATCCTTGCAGAACATACACTTTTTGTTAGATTAGGCAAAATGGTTGTACTTTTTGTGTCGTGCTTGCATTTATTACTTCAAAAAATCATCCATCGCACTTGAAAATTTCTCAACAAAATTAAAAAACCTCAAGAAATCACCCAAACAGAAAAATCAGGGCAGTCTAGCGCATAAGAACAACATCTTAGCGCGTGGAAGAATTTTGTTAGCGCATCCAAACCTCAAATTAGCGCGTGAAGTTAAAACAGTAGCGTTTTATCATTAGGCAAAATAGTATACAATCCTTTAGCGCATCCGAAACACAGTCTAGCGCGTCGCAGCAACATCTTCGCGTGTAGGTGCCAATAATTAGCGCATAAAGTCAAACAGTTAGCGCGTATCAGGCCCAGTATAGCGCATAGCTTTTCCAAACAAATTCAACAACAATTTTCAACAGCCTAAACTTTAACGCGTGAAAGAAATAGCTTAGCGCGTAGAAACCAAATTTTAGCGCATAAGGTCGAACAATTAGCGCGTAGAAAACCCAGGATAGCGCATAAACTTTTCAACTATTAGATCGCCATTTTCCAAAATCCAAATTTTAGCGTGTGTCTAAGGGCAGCTTAGCGGGTAGGCTCATTCTTTTAGCGCATCAAGAAAATTCAGTAGCACATGTAGACTCTGTTTTAGCGCGTGATCCAAAACAGGGAAACAGAGAGCAAAAACCGTGAAAATTTTCAAAATTTTAAAAACATTTTTAGAAGCCTTTTTCATCAAAAACCATTTTTCATCAAACCAGAGTGACAAACAAACCACTAAAACTATTTCTTGAGCTCAATTTGTGTTAAAACCAAAGTTGCCAGAATCCTAAACAAATCGCACAATAGAGGACATCTCTCCTATCATAATCCAGAAAATTTCATCATCAGTATCAACGAAATCCTTTACCATCTTACGAATTTCTATCTCAAAACACTTGTTTAAAATTCTCAAATCGTCAAATCCAGTTTCCAGATCGGGAAGCTTTTATCCATATCATTTGACACACTTTATCGTGAAGGGACATCTAAACCTTCATTCTGATAAAGTAAGATTTGAAATTTCCAAAAACAAGAATCAACTGAATCCAAACCAATCAAAGGAAATCATTGATCACTCATGCATGACTAATCCCCTTATTCTGAGAAGAAAGAACCTCTATCGTAACATCACGTTGAAGAAACAACAACCTAGTTTTTCCAAATTCATCAAGAGAAATAAGTTTTTATACATCAATCGTCAACTCTTCAAATCTCATCGGGTATTCCTTCATCATGTCAAAAAGTATCTCCAAAACAAATCTAGCGAATTTGACAAAGAACCTTTGAAAACAAGAGCATACTGTCAAAAGTCTGCTTTTAATCAAACCATAAACCGCGGCGGAAAAATCAATCCAGCATTCTTACCTGACGAATGCATCACATATAACACATCTCGACCAGAACCACCAACACTCAAGCAACACATCGAAGAGGTTTTTTGTCCCTTTCATCACTGAAAGCTTCTACTAAAATCCCTGTTACTCGCTCTCAAAGTAACAAACAAAGCGAGACACCCGCTGAGTCCAGTATGAATCGAAGATTATCAAATCCTTTTGAAGTTCCACCCGTAGAAGAACCTGAAATTACTGAAGCCCTTCTTCGGGAATGTCAAGTAAATCCTTCCTTCCAAAAAATTGTCGAAAAACTCATGGAAAATGACAAAGAAAAATATCTGTTGATGCTCACAAGCAAGGGCGTTAAACTTCCCGAAGATTTCGACCCAAACATTTTTCAAACTGGATCTCGGCAATATGTATATCAAGAACAACACAGAGAAGAAGAAACTCGCATACCTGAACAACATAACTTTGAACAACACATTCCAGAACAACGCATACCAGAAATGCGTATGCCTGAGCTAGAAACACCAGAGCAACATATACCATTTACCACACCTTTTCAGCTAAGAACCAATACAAGGCAAGAACTTTTTCCTCAGCAAGACAATGCACCTTTGATTGCTCTTACTCAACAAATGCAAATGTTGCAAAGACAAATACAGGATATGCAACAAGGGACAACAGTGCGGTACTCTTTAAACGAAATCTGTCCTTATCCATTTGACAGAAGCTTGAACATGGTGCCTTTTCCTCCAAACTCGGATGTTCCCAAATTTGATAAATATGATGGGAAAAGTGATCCCTGGGATCATGTTCGCGAATTTTGCACACTGAGCCTTGAATTTGCTCATGATGACACCTATATGATGAGGTTATTCCCCAGAAGTTTGGGAGGACAAACCATGGAATGGTTATCCAAAATTTCGCCACCTGTTAGATCATTTGATGAGTTCGTTAACAAATTCATAACCCACTATTCCTACAACATCCAACATGCCATAACCATGCTAGATGTTTGCAACACCAAACAAAAGAACAATGAAACATTCATGGCGTTCCTTCAACGCTGGCGACGCATGGTATCTAGATATCCTCGAGATATTCCTGAAAAGGAGAAAATGGAAATCTTCATTGATAACTTGAATGGTGAGATGCGTTACAGACTAAAACTTCAATGCATACCATCTTTCGCTAAATTGATTGAAAATGGCATTCAAGTAGAGGAAGCCTGTGTCAAAAAGGGAACACTCAAATTCTACAAGGAAGGAACAAACTCATCAAATTACAATAATCAGAACAACACCAACCTTGACAAATCTCGATTTTGGACTCGAAATAGAAACGAAGGCAACAACAAATCACATGATCCTAAATCAAAGCAACCAATGCTTGCATTATCTGGAAATCCTCAGAACACAAAAAATCTTAAAAATACTGCACCAAATGCTAACACATATGCACCAAACAATGGTCAAGGACAACTCAATACAAACAACACCAATGATACTCAAAGAAAAAACATGAATCCAGGACCTAACAACAATTTACGCAACAACACGAACAATTTCCAAAAGCGTATCTTCACACCACTGGGACAATCATTAGAATCCGCATTTAGAGAACTTTTGGCAAACAAGATTCTTTCTTTGCCTCCAATTAACAATTATGAACCCCCAATCAAACCACCTTGGTGGAATGATTCCCACTATTGTGATTTCCATTGCAACAAGGGTCATAGAACAAACGAATGCATGAGATTGAAACATATAATACAGGACATGATTGATCGAGGTGACTTAACGGTTGATGGTCTCAAAACAAATGGTGATCACGGAGCCTTTAAAAATCCTCTCCCAAATTACAACAAAGATGGAGCATCCACTTCAGATGATACACGCGGCGCTCGTATCAATCACATCTACAACAACACCATCAACCACATATCAGTTGAAGATCATCAAGTAAATGTCATCACCATCCGAGATCAACGTGATCATGAATCTGTCAATGTAACAACCCGAACTCAGAAATATGTCTTGAAAGGACATACTGCACTTGCAGCTACTCCACCAAAAATCCAATATGACTTGGTTAGCCAACTACACAAGACTCCAGCTCAGATATCTATCCTGGAATTATTGAAACTATCACCTAAGCACAAAGACATATTGGAACAAGCACTATTGGAAACCAATGTACCTCAAAACCTGGATACAGACAGATTTCAAGCCATGGTCGCCCATATGACAGGACCTCATAACCTCACCTTCTCCAAGCATGACGATGCTTCCTTGATCCATCCACATAATACTCCTCTCCATATTGAAGTCATTGTTTGCAAACACCGAGTGAAAAGAGCCTTAATAGATGGAGGAGTCGGACTTAATATATGTACTTTAAAGCTTATCCGTGCATTAGGCTTCTTAGAAGAATCTATTGATCCTTGCAAGAAAATTACCATAAAGGCATATGATGATGAGGAAAGGTCCTCTAAAGGCACAGTGATATTACCTATTCAAGTAGGCCCAGTACAAAAGGATACCATATGTCAGGTCTTAGATATTGATCTCACCTACAATATCTTATTAGGACGACCCTGGATACATGAAATGCAAGCAGTACCTTCTACATATCACCAGTGTGTCAAGTTTCCTTATGATGGACAAGAAATCTCCATATCAGCTGATCACAATCCATTTCCACATTGCAATGCAATGGGGGCAGCCCAGGACAGTTTGGTTCCTCATAATCGAGAAAAGCAACAATCTTCAACATCAGATCCACACACAGCAAAATCCAACTCCTTATGGGGAGACTTCAAGCAGAAAATGCAAATCAAAGACCAAGGCATGGGAGAATACTCTCTAGAGCCTTTATTTTTGGGAAAATTGCCAACCTCACCTAGATCGCATGGTTTGCCTACTACATCAACACAACTGGCTACTCGGCCCATCACTAAATTTGATGGTACCTTCATCCAATTGGGTACTCTAGCACATGAATAAGAGGACAAGGATGTTCTTAACTGGTTATACAAAGATGAAGAAGAAAATCATAGAGCAGCCACTCTGGACATTGTTCTACCAACACACATGTATGGAAAAGGCTACTTAATCATGAAGCAAATGGGATATGGCGGTAAAGGACCTATTGGAAAATGCAAAGAAGGAGTCACTGAACCTATCGATCTTCCTTCACAACCTAGTAGAAACAAAGCAGGATTGGGTTCTAAACTCACATTCCTATTGAAATGGCCGCCACACACAACTACGAAACCTCAATGGAAGGAAAAGAAGAAGTACAAAGAAGAATCCTGGCAGGAAGCACTTTTTGAATCAGCAGAAACAATCCGTAAGGCACGGGAATGTCAAGATCAGAAGTTACATCAGGAAAAAATTCTAAGTCACAAAAAGGCCCTATCTACAGCAGTAGCTCATATTCAAACACCAATATCTCAAGAACAAATCAGGTCATTTCCAGATACCATTATTCCTCCCCGAGGAAGCACCGTTTATGAACAAATCCAACAAGTAGAAGACGGATCTGATATAGAATCTACACAAACCATCAAAATGGTATCCATCATCAAAGATTTGTTTTCACCATACAACACACATGTTTATAGCACAGATAGAATCTGGGATGATGCCTATGAGACAGATTCCAATGAATATGAATGGGGTACCTACTCCAATGCTACTACTGATATCCTGGATGATACTAATTCTATATCCCTTTCTCAGGAAGAACATAACGCAGAAGATAGACCTCTTGAATTTGGACCACAAAATATCTATGACGCCCAGGAAAGTGAACAGAAACATTATGAACAAGTCTATGTGGAAGATGATACCATCGAGGACCTCGACGAAATCCTAAATTTCTTTAAACCCAAGACCCATCATGATGAAAACTCTATCCTGACACTTACAGTAGCCGAACTCGATCCACCCAACGATTCCTTACTACTTGTCTTTCCTGACCTCATCGATTGGGACAAACCTGAAACAAATGATATACCAATTTTCCCAGATGATGCATCTATTGTCCATTACCTATGTACTGTAAATCCGGAAACAGGCTCTACCAGTGAACAAAATAATGATATCTGTCAATCAAGGAGTGCCAAGTCTCTCAGTCGCAAAAATGAACCAAATAAAGAATCTAATGCTGAAAACCAGTCAATGGCAGCTCTAGATCATAAAAAAGTAAAAATAAAGGATGCATCGGAGGGTGAAAACTTTTTTAAGGCACCTAATGATGGGAGACTTGACACTCTTCCTGAGCACTTTCATGAGCGATCACCCATTTTGATTGAGCCCACTCAATCAATCAACATTGGTACCACAGAAGTAGCCAGAAACATACACCTTGCAGAATCTCTAACAGAGGAAGAAAGATCAGCATTCATCATCTTCTTTAAAGGACAACAAATCAACTTTGCTTGGTCATATGCTGATATGCCCGGAGTGGATCCACACTTAATCATGCATCATCTGTCCATTTCTACAGGAGTTAAGCCAGTCAAGCAAAAGCTATGAAAGATGAATCCACAGGTGGCACTCATGGTCAAAACTGAACTAAAGAAATTATTAGACGTCCGATTCATTCGACCCATTGACTATGCAGAATGGATTTCCAATATCATTCCAGTATCAAAACCAGATGGAAGTATCAGAATATGCACTGACTTCAGAGACGTCAACAAAGCTTGTCCAAAAGATGACTTTCCTCTGCCTAGTATCGACATAATTGTAGATCTCACAGCAGGCCATGCAATGCTCTCACTAATGGACGGTTTCTCAGGCTACAATCAAATCAAGATAGCTCTTGAAGATCAAGATAAAACAACATTCACCTGTCCTTGGGGAATGTACTATTGGAATGTTATGCCTTTTGGCTTAAAGAATGCAGGGGCCACTTATCAAAGAGCAATGACCACAATATTCCATGACATGATGCACACATTTATGGAAGACTATGTGGATGACTTACTAGCTAAATCCTTCACTAGAGCTGAACATCTTGGCATCCTAGCAAAAATTTTTAATCGATTGGAGAAATTCCAAGTCAGGCTTAACCCTAAGAAGTGTGTCTTCGGGGTTACATCAGGCAAGTTACTAGGCTACATAGTCTCAGCTAAGGGTATTGAAGTTGATCCAGCAAAGGTACAAGCCATTATGGACATGCCACCACCACAGAATATCAGTCAACTCAAATCTCTACAGGGACAACTTCAATCAATCAGGCGATTCATCGCTCAGCTAGCAGATAAAAGTCTACCATTTAACCATTTGCTACACAAAAATGTACCATTCAAATGGGAGGCTAAGTGTGCAGAATCTTTTTATCAAATCAAACAGTACCTGATGAATCCACCAGTTCTAGTACCACCAGTCGTCGGAAAGCCACTTATTCTATATATCTCAACAACAGATATTTCACTGGGGGCACTATTGGCACAAGAAGATCAACAAGGAAAGGAACGCGCCATATATTACATCAGTAGAACATTGAATGGCTATGAGCTCAACTATACATTCATTGAAAAGGCTTGCCTAATAGTGGTTTTTGCATCTTAGAAGTTCCGACATTATATGCTAGCACACACTATAAAGCTAGTAGCAAAAATTGATCCTCTCAAATATTTACTCAGCAAAGCAGCTCTTACAGGATGATTGGCTAAATGGGTCATGATTCTTAGTGAATTTGACATCCAATACACAGAAAGACGAGCCATCAAAGGACAAGCAATTGCAGATCAGTTAGCCGAAGCACCGCTACCAGGAAAACAAACCATGGAGATCAAATTTCTAGACAGGGACGTTCTTGCTCTTTCTACCAAACACTGGACCCTATACTTTGACGGATCCTATACTCAACATGGCTCAGGGGCCAGCATTCTATTCGTCACTCCTGAAGGACACACTATGCCAAGATCATATAGGCTTATGTTTCCATGCACAAATAATGTGGCTGAATATGAAGCATTGGTCATAGGCATCAAAATGGCCGTCGAATGGAAAATCACAGAGTTAAAAGTCTATGGAGACTCACAACTGGTCATCAATCAAATCAACAATGACTATCAGACAAAGGACGACAAGCTACTACCCTACAAACGAATGGTGGATGACTTCAAACAGTATTTTGTGCACATCACCTTCGAGCAAATACCAAGGTTGAACAACAAAGCAGCCGATGCAATGGCTACTATCGCTTCATTACTACAAATTCCAGAGCAACAGAGTCGTTATGCATTCCTGGTAGAGCAACTGTTCTCCCCCACCTATGACCACTCTGAATCCCATGTTATCTATGCCTTGACTGGTTCCAATTCTCTGTTATACGGACCAATATACGACTATCTCAAGCATAATATCTTACCCATTGACCAATCCCATAACCAAAAACCTAACTTTATCCGACAAGCTGCCCGTTATACCCTTACCGCTGATACTTTGTATCGTCGAGGTCTCGATGGTACTCTTCTTCGTTGCCTTGATCGTAATGATTCCAATTTGGCTTTACACGAGCTTCATGAAGGTATTTGTGGCACACATTCAAGTGGCACTACTCTTGCTAAAAAGCTTCTACGGATGGGATACTATTGGCCTACAATGGAGAAAGATTCATATCATTTCGCCAAGAAATGTCCTAAATGCCAAATCCATGACAATCTAATACATGCACCAGCAGAGGAACTGCAGCCCTTTACAACATCATGGCCCTTTTGCCAGTGGGGACTGGACCTAGTTGGCAAAATTCACCCTTCATCATCAAATGGACACAAGTTCATTATAACAGCAACAAAGTACTTTACCAAATGGATAGAAGCAGTTCCCATGACCATAGTAACCGGGAAACAAATTGCCTCTTTTATCCTAAATTATCTGATCTGTAGATATGGTATTCCAAGTTCAATCATCACAGATAATGGACGGCCCTTCAAGAATCAAGATGTCCAAGAACTATGTGAGAAATTCAAAATCCAACATAGGTTCTCTACACCATATTACCCACAGGGAAATGGTTAGGCAAAATCATCTAACAAAACAATCCTGAAAATCCTCAAGAAAATAGTGAATGATGCAGACAAAGATTGGCATGTACAACTCAATCCAGCACTTTGGGCATACAGGACCAGCATCCGCACACCTATAGGAGCAACACCATACTCATTGGTATATGGATCAGAGGCTATTTTGCCCCTGGAGGTAGAGATCCCATCTCTCAGAGTCTCTTTGAAAGGCCTAATCTTAGATGAAGAGTATCGAGTTAACCGATTACAAGAACTTGAGCTATTGGATGAAAGACGCCAACATGCTTATACTCATCTCAAAGCATATCAGCAATGCATGTGCAGGAGCTACAATCACAAGGTCATTCCCCGCAACTTCAAGGTTGGTGACCTAGTCCTCAAAGAAAATCCAAGAAACCAGCAAGATCGAGAAAAGAAAGGGAAATTTGAGCCTAATTGGTTGGGTCCCTATGTTATCATATCAATTTATGGATCAGGTTCTTATCAGCTAACAAATTCTGAAGGAGATGTGCTCGACGACCCAACTAATAGCATTTGTCTGAAGAAGTACTATACTTAAAATAGCCTAATGCACGGAAAAAGCCCCAAACAAACAAAAAAATCAAAAAAATCAAAAAAAAATCCAGAAAAAGCAAAAACAAAGTACAAAAACAAAGGGTGAAAACCTGGTAAACAGGCGCTCTTGTGAAAGAATGGCTCCTCTATCTATTTCCATACCATGTTATCCATACAAACACTATCGGCCATCGCCCGACACTTAGCAAATATCCATTCAGGACATACTTAGCGTAGTCACTATCCTGATTTGTCTATATATATCCTCTTACCACTAATCCACCATGACTTGGAATCACTGTATATATTCACATCAAGAGGCACACTCAGCTAGGGGCATGTCAATAATATTGCAAACACTCAAGACATCAAGACTAGATGCAAAACTCAACAACATGACATCCAACAAACAATTATGCTTCATCGCCAAACAAAAATAAACAAAACATAAAAATACCAAGGATGGATGATTTTCTGAAGTACTGAATGTTGCACTATAGCATAAAATCTTAACTAGTTTTGCATTTTGAACTTTTTGCATTATTGGATTCTCTTCCTTGTCTCACTAAATGCTTCACAGCTAGAGGTCAAGCGAAATTTCCAATATTTTCTTAGTCTTCTGTCTGGGAAGCGATCACTTGTACTGTGTGAATACATGCCTCGAGACGTGACACGTCGAATATCACTGAAGGCCTGATTCCACTTCACGCATATAAATGATCTAATCTTGTCTGTTTACGCAATGCGCACTCAGGTCGTCCTGGTTCAATTATACCTTGACGCTTGTGCTATCTTGCAAAATCAAACATCATGTAAATTTTTCTCAGGTCATTATGGTTCAAAATATACCATTATGCTTGTATAAATTTTCAACATTTCCTAAACAAATCAATTCTCAATGATGATATCTACAAAGAAAGCAAACAAATGGCTATATCGGATGGCAAATACAGAATGAGGGATGCTCTAAAAATAATTAGCTGCATATCATTTTATAAGTAGTTGCATATCATTTTATAATTAGTTGCACATCATTTTACAATTAGTTGCATATCATTTTAACATCATTTACACATCACAATACATTTCGCAGCATAAATAAAACATACATCTCATTTTCAAGATACATCTCACAGCATATATAAGCATACATCCTGCATCATACATTACATCATATATTTAAAGCATTACATCATCACATAAAATAAATGCATCCATATCAACACATCACATGATAAAAAATGGTGTCGTATATATATATATATCTCAAAAATGACCAACATGTACAAAATGTGTCCAAACACTGTGTCCAGTACAATGAATAACAACTGCTCAAAAATATAACAGAGACCATGTCTCTCAAGTATGACTATCTCCTGACGGAGATGGTCTCGCTCCAGATGCACCCGCCCCTGGATCTCTAGGAGGGTCCTGTCTCGCTGGCCCTGTCACACCTCGGCTCTCAGATCGTGAACCAGTGGCTCGAGATCGGCTAGATCTCGACTGAGCAAAACTCTCAACCCGCCGATCCCTGGGTACTGTAGCCTCATAATGCCGCCTATAATACTCGGCCTCCTGCACTCTCCGCGTAAGTTCTCTAAGGGTGTCTCTCAGCGGACCACCCGCCGCTGCTCTCTGCACGCTTGCCACCACCTCCTCCGCTCGTCCTCGCCGCTCTATCTCGGTATCTCTCTCAGTGGTTAGCTGAGAAATCTGCCGTTGATAGGTCAAAATCTGTGCCTGCAGCTGCTGAACGGTAATCTGCAAGGTCCGGATCTGCGCATCCTCCACATGACCTGGCACTCGAACCCGCAGTGGCACCTGTGCAGGAGGAACCCCTCCCACTCGCCCTGTCCTCGGTACTGGAGGTGGGAGTACATCTGCCCTCCTCCTCTGTGCTGGTCTCCTCAGCTCCTCCTCACCCCCCACTGCCGCTAACACCTCCCCCACTCTCCCCTCTCCATTGGCTCCAATAGCCAATCCACCTCTCCCCCTGTCTATCCTCCCCTGTCTGACTACTCTATCCACTCCTCTCCTCCCTCTCTCTCCCCACCTCCCTCTGGCTCCTCCTCCTCCTCCATCATCCCCATCATCTCCATCATCTCCCCCATCTCCCTCCTCCTCATCAGAGTCAAATGCTGGCCTCATCTCCTCCGGATCCGAGATCCTAGCCACCGCCCGCGCAGCAAACAATCGAGCGAACTCCTCTGTCATCCCTGCATCCTGGATCTCTAGGGCATAGTCCCAGATCTGCCCGGCCAACCCCACAAACTCCTCCACTGCCACGACACTATCAATAGTCGGCCCCCAATCGACCACATCCTGCTGCCGCTGTGCATACAAACATGCTCCCTGTGGAACACCTTGCTGGCGTCCGAACTGCCTCAAAACTCGGGTCACCACAAACCGCTCAATGACGAATGGGGTCCTCCCAATCAGATACCTCATCATGAATACAAAGGGCATCTCTAGCCCATCCTCCACCCATACCTCACAACCTGTATACGGTCTCCAGGTGACCGTATCTATGTCATCAAAAACCCTCCTCCAATGCTCTAGTTTGCCCAGCTTACGCTGGACAACTAGACCTCTATATCCGTAGGCATATGTTGCACCTATGGGCCTGTCTCTATCTGCCAGTGGCCTCGCTGCTAGAATGTGCTCCCAGCACCATACCTGTAATAGGGTCACGCCAGCTGACAAACTGCCATACCCAAGGTATACTACCTCATGCAAACTCCGGTATAAATGAGCCAGCATCACTGACCCCCATGCAAACCTCCTGCCCTGCGTAACCATCTCCTCCAAAACCAGTCCCCATCCCACCGAGAATCCCTTTGACCTATGATCAGGACAAAGGAATCCCCCAATGAATCCTGCCAGTACAGATGGCAGCGGTGCATAACCCAAATCCAAAAACTCCTGCCAGGGGATCTCATAGCCACAAACTGTGTCATCCTGAAATATGCGGCGCAGTGCCTCTGTGCCACCCTCCTCTGACTGCTCATAGGGAAGTAGTACCCCTACTACAGGAATCCGCAAAATCCGGTAGCAATCCTCCAGTGTCACTGTCATCTCTCCAGTGGCAAAATGAAAGGTGTTCGTGTCGCTATGCCACCTCTCTGCCAACGCTGTCAAAAGCCCCCGGTTCACAGTGAACCGAGGCATATCCAGAAGAGAGGTCAATCCACATCTCTCAATAATATCCAAATCTTCCTGTGACAATCGCGGTATCAACGTCCACGGTCTCGGGAATCTCTCCCTTGACTGTACAACACCCAATCGCTCCTGTCAACAAACAAAACATATCCAATATCAGTTTCCACATCAACACAAAGATATCAAAATCAAACTTACATCAACAACATGAAGCAATTTGCTCATCTACATCAAGTTCAAAATCCTATCATTTCATATCAACTTGTAAAACAACTCAAATTTTCAAAAACCATATCAAAACTTGTAATACAACTCAAGTCTCCACAATCACCTAAACTTGTAAAACAACTCAAGTTTCCCACCCATATCAGCTTGTAAAACAACTCAAGTTTCCAACCCATATCGGCTTGTAATACAACTCAGGCTTCACACACATGGAACTTGAAACAGAACACGCAAATACATCATATTTTGATCAAAACAACAGATTGATATCTATACATAACTTGGAAAATCGCAAATCAAAACAAGTTATACAAACACTCATATTAGATAAATTCATCAAAACACGACAGGCAAATAAAACAAATTTTCGAATTGACTAAAATTGCAAAATTTTTCCGATGCGCTAAAACAGATCTTCAATGCGCTAAAACATCCCCACGCGCTAGGCTGCTTTTCCTACGCGCTAATCTATTTGCCCTATGCGCTAGACTCTGTCTACGCACTACTCTTTTCCCCCCATGCGTTACCTAACTCACCCTATGCGCTAGACTCTGTCTAAGCGCTAATCTACCCCTCCTAGGCGCTACCCTTTTAGCCCTATGCGCTAGGTTAGTCCTACGCGCTAAACCCTCTTCCCTATGCGAACCCCTGCGACCCCTATGCGCTAGGTCACCCCTACGCGCTAACCTGCTGACTGGACACGCTACCCGACACTTTCTATGCGCTATTATCCATGCACGCGCTAACCTAATAATTTTATGCGCTAACCTATCTTTTTCGGACGCGACCCCTAAAATTGACCTCGATGCGCTACTTCACACTTCGTATGTGCTATTGTGGACCCTAGACGCGCTAAACCAAAACACCCGAACTTTGAAATTCAAAAAATGCCTAAAAATGACAAAATAAAAAATCAAAAGAGGGTCAACAACGTTGACTTACTGGTGGTCCACGCACTACAGGTCTCCGGTACCTCCGAACGCGCTCGAAACGGTGTCTGTGATAGGGAATAGGCATTTTCTCTCCAGAGCCAATTCTCTTTCTTCAAAGTCAACAAAGCACAAATGAACCTAAATCAAGCCCTTTTCCCCTTTTATAGGAGGAAAATGAAATTAGGGTTAGCCCAATGGACCTGTAATATGGTCGTGGTCTCCCCTATACCAAAACAGTTGTAACTTATCGGGAGATGAATCAATTTGCACACTTTTTACATGCACAAAATCATACACATCATACGAACTTCATCAAATTAAATCAACAATTTTTCAAAAAAAATTGATTCATCTCCTGAGGGGGCATCACCATCAGATATCAAATCTGGGGCATCACGCATCAAGTCAAATCTAGGGCACGACTGGCAAATCAAAAAAAAAAGCGACACAAAAATTGCATTTGATCATAAATCACAAAAACACATCATTTTCTTTGAAATAACATGTGCACACACGTCACTTCAAAGAGGGGCAAAATGTAGACGTATAAAAATGACCATTTCTAAATGAATATTTTATGTTCATTTCTCTATTTGATTAAATCCAATTTAATTAAATTATCCACATTCTTCTATTTAATCAAATAAATTACTCATTTTATTTAAATTAAATTCACTATACCCATTTAATGAATAAATCATTTTATTCAATTAAATCCCCCCTATCCACTTTTAATTAAATTCAAATTTAATTAAATAGTTATCCTAAATTGAATAAATCTAATTTATTTAATTACAACCAAATTGAATGAATTAAATTATTTCAAATAAATCCTATTATCCCTCCATCCACTTGCAAAATCCCAAACCCCTTTCTAATCCCTTCTAGAATCTTCTAAACACTTCTAATTAACCTAACCCCTCCTCTAAACTTTGTCACATCCCTAAGCAAAGGGAAGTCACTTCTCAAATGGCTCAAAGTCTTTGATAACCATTAAAGGCTTTCAACCTTCAACCACTAAATGGCTCAAAGTCTTTGAAAACCATTGAAAGCTTTCAACCTTCAACCACTTAATCCCCAAAGTCTCCAATAACCATTAATGGTTAATTCAAACCCTCCCACATGGTTAAAACATTTGTTTTGACTCAACCTTCATCCAACCCAAGGGTCTCATCAGGCCATTAATGCTTTGACCATGATTATCTCTTAATCATTTGCACAAAGGTTTATCCTTGGATTAACTCTTAATCCAGTGGGTAATCCTAACTTAGACTTGACCCTTAGCCTTTAGATAACCATGAGGTCTTCTCAGGCCTTTAATGCCTCCAACCTCTTCTCTTAACCCAACCCTATGTTGACACTTGTCACCATTTCATTGGTGCAAATTGTGCACATGGATCCCCAACTTTCAAACTCAACCCTTGATTAAACCATTTAATCCTGACCATCCATTGCCCTATTCTTGCTATAAATAGAGCTCTCATTCCTCCATTTTTATCAATCATTTTTCAAATTTGAAGCATCACACTTATGCTCAAATATATTCAAGCTTTCATTTCATATATGCTCATCATTTAGCCTCTGTTTAAATCAGGAAGTAGATTAAATATGCATGTTTAGATTACTTTCTTTATCATTTTAGTTCAATCATAGACTAAATATAGTATGCTAGGATAGTATTCATACTAATCTTGTCATCTTATCATTTAGTTTATTATCATACATAGCTTATAACACATTTCATTCTAAAAATCTATCAGAGCATCCCTCGTTCTTACATTTGCCATCCCTAAACCATTTTGCTCAGTGAACTGAGAGCAAAAACATTGGTTTGAGGGACATTGTGAGATAGAGAACCATGGAACCCTCCTTGGAAAGCTGAGTAACACTACGTTACTCCATAGCTTGTATCAAGAAGTCCTGTGTGTGTGTGTGGACTAGTATTTAACTAAATTTTCACATATTGAATTCTATCAGCCCACTTTTCCCGCATACACTCACATATCCATATTGCCTTGCCTATATAAGCAGGCTCATCTACATTGTATGTAATTGATTGATTGATGATCCAGTTGATCATATTTTGCATCTTGATATAATACAATTTATTCCTATCATATATTTTGTTCTCTCTTATTTGTGCTTTCCATTGCCTCTAGATCTTGGCAAAATCTCACATGGTATCAGAGCCATTAGAGTGCCATTGGTTTGCCAATTGAGAGAAATTTGGGGTTTCTATTTTGGAGCTTTCTATTGCAGGTTATTATTGGAGCTTGTTGGGTCAGATCTGAGGTCACCATTGGATTGAGGAAGTTTGAGCAATTAAGAATTGCCTTTTATTTCGTCCAAATCTGACATCCGAGGCCAAATCTAGAGCCGTTTGAAGGTGGAGGGTGGTGACTTGTCCCGACACCGATCTGCAATTTTGGAACATTTTTTGCCAAATCCGTCATTGCCATTACGCTCAGAAGGCCCAAAAACCCCAAGATCGACTGTCAATTTGTTGAAATTGGCCTCCGTTACTCTGAATTGAAAAAAACTCCCCTCCTGACCCATCGTACGAACTTGTAGGTATAGGTCTGAAATTTTTATTTTATTTTATTTTTTCCTTTTTAAATTATTTTCAGAAAATTAGAAAAATAAAATAAAAAATCAAAATTTTCTTCTAAAAAGGAAGGGGGATTTTTTTGTTTTCGTTTTTAAAAAAAAGAAGCGAAATTTTTTTGGGGTGTCGCGGTACTGCGGGTACACTGTAGTGTACCTGTGGCCCCACAGTCACTGCGACCCCATAGTGTACCTGCGGGTAACCGCAAGCTCTGCGGCCCCGCAGTGTACTTGCGACGGTCCCGTAGTATATTGCGGGCCCCTCCCCGCATGGGGGGGTTACTTTGATTTATTTTTTTAAATTTATTTTTAATAAAAAAAATATAACTTTTTCTTATTTTTAAAAAATAAGTTTTTTAATAATTAATAAAATAAACTTTTTAAAGTTGTTTTTCTTTAATAGTTTTATTAAAGTTTTTTTCATTTAAAAAAAAAAAACATTGCTTGTTTTATGTTTTTTTATATTTTTTAATAAAGTTTTTTTTGCATGGGCTTTAATAAGTTGTTTTTATTTAGATTTTTATAATCTTTTAAAAACACAAATATCATTTAATAAGTCAAATTGGGAACACTTTATTTCTTGTCACTTCATACTTGTCTTGCAGTGCTTCCAACCGACAATCAAGGTGGGGGGGGTTGATTTGCTCCTTTATATCTCTTCGCCACATCCCAATCGGAGACGTTTTTTTTGTAGTATTCTACAGGGCTTCTTGGTGGCATCATTTTCATGTTTCCAAATTTGCACTATCATGTTGTATGCTCTTGCATGAGCAGTGTTGTACTCGCACTATCATAATGTTGGCATTACAACATAAAAGGAGATTGTTGGCATTTCAATAAGGATATTGAGAAGGTTGTTGGAGATTATTGATATATTGAAGGAGGATGATTACTATCTTAATAATATTATTTTGTCATTGATGTCAAGAAATTGATTTTCTGATTCAGTATGATGTTGCCATATCTTGTGAAGTATGTTTTGATGAATATTAAGAGGTCGGTAAGTGACACAGAAAGAATGTGATAATGAAGGGGAATAATAAGTTATTCAATGGGAAACTATTACCGAGCTAGACAATGACGAGATCATGTTGTTTTGATTGTTTTGATATCCTAAATATGTTGTTGATTATAAGTTTAATACTGTACTATGTCACCGAGCAAAGAACCTAGTCGGTAAACCCTAAGGTACCTAGTCGGTGAACCCTAAGGTTATCGATATCGGTTAAAGAAGGCAAAATGTCTATTGAGTGAAGTTTAGTGTTAACCAAGTAACAACCGAGTTATAATAGATCGCATTGGATGAATACAAGCATTATTTAATGAAGGATGATGATGAGCTGGAGTTGAATAAGTGATTGGAATGTCGCGCATGAAGTTTGTTAAGGATCTACGGCAATGGAAAATCAAGAGGAAGATCTACAACACAGATTGAACTGCAATAACCTAGCACAAGTTCCAAGGAAGGAATGCAAGTTCCAAGGCAAGGTAAAACATTTTTCAGATCGAAGGATACATTGAACCTGGTCAAGTTTCAAGATCTGATGGCTAAGATTGATCATGGGAAATGTGATCAAGGAGATTAAGCGGTTAGAATTGTTTATAAATAAGGAATTGTTGATGAACAATGTATGCGGGCAAATGTATGCACATTGATGCTACAGTAATGTTTACCGAGCACAGAAGCTTGAAGATCTGATTGAAGATCAGATTGAGAAGCCCAGCAAGCCCAACAAGGGACAAGATAAGTCTTATATCAAGATTGTTTTGAGCAAATAGAATCTGCTTTAGCATTTCAGATGTGAAGTTGTAGATATACTTTATTACTATTATTTATTTTGTAAGTGACAGAAAATCTCTTAACCGAGTGGACCTAACAGTCTTATTTGTAAATCCTCTAGCAAGGTAATATTATAGTTGAGTGTTTGAAATCCTTTGACAAGGTCACTTCTAACAAAGTGCAAGATTCTAATAGATCTGAGGGAAATCCCTTAGCTGGGTCACATCTAGCAATGTGTTTGTAATCTTTAACAGGATTTTCTTTTAACCGAGCATACTCTAGAAGGGTATATTTCTTAGTGGGTCCGAAATCCCATAGTGGTTTTTCCCTATTTGGGTTTCCACGTTAAATCTGGTGTTATATGTGTTGTGATGTTATCTGTTCATGAATTTAAATGTTTTAGAGTTTTAACTATATTCTGTAGTATATGCTACCGAGGTTGAATCTGTTGAATATATTGAAGATTAAGTTTGTATGATTCACCCCCCCCCCCCCATCTTATTATCTATTTAAATCAGAGCTTTACACATAAAGTGTCACACCTCTTTGTATCTTGTCATTGTTGACTATTTGATGTAATCCTCTTGTACACGTAGATTAGGAATATCTTGTGAGACTTGGTGCATGGCTCCAGTTGAGACTTAGATTGTACACATTTGTGCATGGCTCTCGTGAGACTTTGATTGTATCGGTATTTTTGCTATTTCTGAGTATCTAGATGATGCTCACAACAAGTTGTCTCCATGCCTGATCTTCATTTTGTTGCAACGAGTGATTCATCGTCATCGACTTGGTACTTGGTTTTGTCACACTTTGACATTATTGGTGCAGCATTTGCTCTCTTTCTTCCTTATGGGGAGGTATTTTGGTCATCATCATTGGACCATCTTTGCAGGAGATTTGACATTAAGGGGGGGCTTCATGGTCTTTCTTCTCTCTTATGGGGGGGACATAGTTTTGTTCTTCTCATTCATCATTGAGAGCATTGTGTGCTTTCTTCATCTCTCTTTTGGGGGGGAGTTTTTTCCCATTGTGTTTTTCTCTCTTTATGCATTTATGGGAGATTACATTTGCATTTGTACATGGGTACCTAACATGGCCTTGTAGCCGGGACCCATGTTGCATTGCTTAAGTTGCATTGTAGACTTTAGTGCATTCCCCTAAGTTGCACTTAAGGGGGGTGTTGGTGTAAATAATTATTCATCTTGGATATTATTACACCTTACTTAAGTTTACTTAGGAAATGCATTACATAGTAGTTTGGGTATGAGACACTTGGGTGTTTGTGCCACATTGGGATAGTGTGTGTAGGAGAATTTCCACCTTTTATGGTGTTGATCTTGTTGTTACACTCCCAAGCAGTGGGTGATCCACCTCATGTGGACTATTATATTGTTTCTCCTACCTACCCACATCTATTTCCTACCTACCCTTGTTTCTTATTGAGCCACATGTCATGTTTGTGTGCTCACATATCCATATTGCCTTTCCTATATAAGCAGGCTCATCTACATTATATGTAATTGATTGATTGACGATCCAGTTGATCACATTTTGCATCTTGATAGAACACAGTTTATTCCTATCATATATTTTGTTCTCTCTTATTTGTGCTTTCCATTGCCTCTAGATCTTGGCAAAATCTCACAGTAACCACCACCTCCTTTAGAACCTGATTCACCACTCTGATCTTGGTGACTTGACTCTCCACCTTTGGGAAACTAATTCTTCCCTCCAAAATCTCCTTTGTTCTTAAAGTTCTTACCCCCTTTACCTTTGTTGTTCTTCTCACCTTTCCTCTTAAGCTTCTCCTCAACCCTTAAAGAAAATTGAAAGCATTCATCCAAAGTCTTGGGAATCCCCATGCTCATCTCATCTTGGATGTTATACCGGAGTCCATTCAAATATATAGCCACTACTTCCCTTTCATCTTCCTGATGGCTTGACTTGAGGCTCAACTCGTGAAACTTCTCTGTATAAGAGGTCACATCCATGTCCTTCTGTCTTAGATTATACAATCTTCTAATGACTTGGACCTCATAGTCTGCTGGCATAAACTTGCTCTCAATCATGGCTGACATCTTGCTCCATGTAGAGATCATATTCCTTCCACTTTTTACTCTCTCATCTTGGACATAATTCCACCACACAAATGTTGAACCCTTCAACCTTAACTTGGTAAACTTCACCTTCTTTGCATATGCAATCTCCCCATAATTAAAATAGTTATTCATAGCATGTATCCATTCTACAACCTCATCACCATCCAACTTGCCATTGAAAATGGGGATATCTGCCTTAGGTTCAGTTTGGGTTTCCTTTAGTGCATCTAAGTGTTGGCATTTTGCATAGAGATTGCATTAATGATATGTTGTCATTGATGTCAATTGAATCGGTAATGGTATTCATGTTATTGCTGATATTGTTGTTTTTGATATTGGCTAGTAACCAGTAAGAAGAGCTTTGTGGAAGATGTTGTAAACCGGTATGTAAAATATTGTGAGTTGAACCGGTGAACCGATGTAAAGGGTTAAACCTTTCTAAGCAATGTAACCGGTAAACCCTATCAACTGTGAAACCCTAACCAATCAAGTTTGTTGGTTTATTATCTGATAAGCGGTAATGATGGAGACACGTGTGATAAAATTGTATGAGGATAAGTTCAAATTATTTTTGTGCATTTTTTTTTGTCTAGGGAAGGAGCAAAGTGGATTGCATCTAATGCACAATGTGCAATGAGTTACAAACTCTGATGAAGTGGTGATCATGAAGTGGTTGGAATTTTATGGAAGAATGTGAAGAGATTGTCATGATTTCCAAGGGTCAAGATTGTATCGACTTGTTTGTAATATCAATGATGAGAATTAGGTTTTTGTTGTGTTACCGACCTAATTGATTTGTATTTAAGGTTGATGAAGTTGTTTCTAAAGGTTGTTGGCAAGATTGATTGAAATCTGTTGAGTGTGTGGTTGCCTAACCCTTGAATGGATTTGCACTTTGAGTGAAGGTAGATTGAATCTTAGAAGGATCTAATCTAATCAAGAAAATGTAGTGCTACTCAGACAGATCAAGAAAACCCATTGTTTTCTAACAATTATAGCAGAAGTGAAATCCCTTAACTGAGTAAGCTCTAACAAGTTTGGTTACTCATTAAATCCTCTAACAAGGTGGTCCATTAGCTTGGATTCTTAAATCCTCCAGTGAGGTTACTCATAACAAGGTATTGTGCTTTTCATCAAGGCATATTTGTAAATCCCTTAACTGGGTGATTCCTAACCGGAATTAGTTCTTAACAAGACTTATTGTAAAGCTTTAACAAGCTTGGCTCCTAACAGGGTGAACTTCAGAAGAGTTCAGATAGCTATCCTTGTGAGTCTCATCTCACCATGGTTTTTACCTATTTGGGTTTTCCACGTATAAACATTTGTGTCAAGTGGTGAATTCTTTTGTGGTTATGATCTTATTTGTTGATTTGGTTAAGTTCTGATAAGGCATGATAAGTAGAAGCATTGAAAGATGAATATGTTGAGTTATGATTAAGCATTGTTGATGTTCACAAGATTGAAATTGTTTACTATTTAGTTGTCATAATAGTTAAACTAGTTGATGTCAAGTATTCTTATGAATATTGATCTTGACTCAGATATGTTTACTTTGTGTGACTGAGTTTGAGATTAGGAACATTGTATTAGTCTTTCAATATACTGGTTCACCCCCCCCTCTCAGTATACCATCAATTGGTATCAGAGCGTCTTAGGTCCTCTTAATCTAAAATCCTAACAACTTGAGGAAAAGATCTTGTAGATCATGATGAAGAAAGAAGGTCTGAAGTTCAACAAAGATAACTATATAATATGGAGTGACAGAATAAATATTTACATTAAGAGTCTTGGTAGTTAGTTTTGGGATCATATAGAAAATAAGTATATTACACCTACTGGACCCCGAACTAATGATCAAAAGAAAGAACATCAAGAAAATCACCAGGAATTAGAGGCTATTATCAGTTCCCTGTCTGATGCTTAATATGTAGATGTTCATGGTCTTGAAACTGCATATGAAGTATGGAAGAAATTAGAAGATATTTATAGCGGTGATGAACATGTCAAGATTACTAAAGAAGAGAGTTTAAGAGGAAAGTTAGATGATATGAGAATGTCTGAAGGTGAGAATATCCAACAGTATGGTCAAAGGATTAAAGGGATAGTTGGTGAGATAAAGAGTGTAGGAGGGAAAGTGGAAGATGCCACAGTAATCAGTAAGGTACTGAGAACCCTGCTACCAGTCTATGTTATCCAAGTTGCAACTATTCAAGAGCTGAAATCCATTGATAAGACAAAGGTAACTCATGACTCTATTATTGGAAAACTTACTACTTTTGAACTAAATGGCTATGATAGTAGTGTACAGAAATCAGAATCTACATTTAGAGCTTCTGTCTCTAACTCATCTGTGAGAAGAAGTAGAGATAACCACCATAGCTATGAATCTAGATCCAGTAGAGATGCTAAAGATGAAGACAACTTACTGGAACATGAAGCATTGTTGACAAAATGACTCCATAGAGGCACTGGTAAATATAGAGGTAAGCTACCTTTAAAATGTTTTGCATGCAACAAGATTGGTCATATAGCAGCAAATTTCCATAAAGGTGAAAATGAATACAAGAGAAAAATTTAAGAAGTATAAGGGTAAAGGAAAGATAGATTATCTTGTAGCTATTGACAGTGGTATTATTGATGAAGAATCTGATGATGATTCTAGTGAAGATATTGTGTTTGTAGCTATTAAGGAAGAAATATCAGATCAGAAGGCACTAGTATCTAGAATGGATAACTCTGATGATTGGATCATTGATAGTGGTTGTTCACATCACATGACTGATGATCGAAGAAAATTTATTTCCTTGAAGGAATTTGATGGCGGTGTTGTCAAATTTGGCAATGACTCACCCTGTATGGTTAAAGGTAAGGGAATTATTTCTCTTAATGGGAAGAGTAGTGTTGATGATGTCTATTGGGTTGAAGGCCTAAAGCATAATCTTTTAAGTGTGGCACAACTTAATGACAGAGGATACCCAGTAGAGTTTGGAAATGGAATGTGCAAAATCTTTGACAACAAAGGTGAATTGATTGCAACCGGGAAACAGACCAAAGGTAATCTATTTCATCTCAATCCTAAAGTTAGAAATTGTTTGATTGAAAAAATAGATGATAGTTGACTTTGGCATAGGAGATTTTGTCATATAAATTTTGACAATATTGTTAAAGTAAGCAAGTCTAAGATAGTAAGAGGTTTGCCTTAGCTAGACAAATCGGTTAATGCTCTTTGTAAAAAATGTCAACTAGGAAAGATGACTTATTCAACTTTTAAGAGAAAGTCCTTCTCAGCAGAGCACGCTATATTTGGTTCATACAGATCTATGTGGACCAATAAGAACAAGAAGCATTCAAGGTGAAAAATACTTCATGATCTTCACTGATGATTGTTCAAGGATGATGTGGGTCACATTTTTGAAGGATAAGAATGAAGATTTTGGTAAATTTAAGGCATTTTGAGCCTTAGCTGAGAAAGAGAGTGGCAAAAAGATAAAATGTCTAAGAACAGATCAAGGTGGTGAATTCACTTCTATGGAGTTCACTAAGTATTGTGATGATAATGGTACCAAGCGGCAACTTTCTGCACCAAGGACACCACAAAAAAATGGTATAGCAAAGAGAAACAACCGGTCAGTGGTTGAAGTTGCTAGGACTATGTTGATACAAGGACGTGTATCAAAAACATTTTGGAAAGAAGCTGTAAGTACAGCTGTTTACACAATGAACCAAGTTTTGGTGAAAAGAGGTAAGGACAAGACCCCATATGAATACTGGTATGGGAGATCACCTGATGTTAGCTATTTTAAGATATTTGGAAGCAAATGTTTTATTAAAAGAGGTGATTACATAAACAAGTTTGAAGCTAAGAGTGATGAAGGCATATTTCTTGGCTATTCCACAAAGAGTAAGGCGTATAAATGCTTCAACAACTAGACACAAAAAATTGTTGAGAGTGTTGGTGTTGGTGTAGATGAATGTCCTGAAGTTTTAGAAGGAACTAGTTCTGAGAAGAAGGATGAAGATCCTTGCATTTTGCTTTTGGAACCTGAAACTGTTAAATCTAAAACCGGTAAAGCAAATCCTGATGTACTTGTTCAACTGGAACAAATGAATTCAAAGGAAGATGATAATAAAGAAGCTGGACTTGAAGAGAATAATCATGTTATTCCTAGGTCTGTGAGATTGAATCACAGTCCTGAACAGATAATTGGAGATAAAGATGTTGGTGTACTAACTAGAAGTAGAATAACAGAGAACTCGTGCATGATCTTGACTTTTGAACCTGGAAGTGCTAAGGAGGAATTTGGTGATGATCATTGGGTGAAAGCTATGGAGGAGGAGTTGGATCAAATTGAGAAAAACAACACTTGGACCCTGGTACCCCAACCAGTAAACAAGAATGTTATAGGTACTAAATGGGTGTTCAGAAACAAGTTAAATGAAGATGGTGTTGTAGTTCACAACAAGGCAAGATTAGTATGCAAAGGTTATGCACAAGAAGAAGGAGAAGACTATGGGGAAAATTTTGCACCAGTAGCACGACTAGAAGGTGTCAGAATATTGTTTGCATTTTCAGCTCATAAGAAGTTCAAGGTATACCAGATGGATTTCAAGTCTGGATTTTTGAATGGGATACTAGAAGAAGAGGTTTATATAGAGCAGCCTGATGGTTATGCATTGACAGAAAAGGAAGACATGGTACACAAATTGCATAAAGCTTTGTATAGATTAAAGAAGACACCCATAGCATGGTATGAACGACTTCATACTCATCTGATGAAGATAGGCTTTGCTAGAACCAGTGATGACACCAACATTTATCTCAAGTCTGAAGGAGATGAAATACTGGTCAATGAAGTATTTGTAGATGACATTATATTTGGAGGTAATAATGACATGAGTAATTGTTTTGTAGATGAAATGAAGAATGAATTTGAGATGTCATTAGTAGGGGAAATAAAAAATTTCATAGGCTTAAAGATACAACAGATGAAGAATTGTATTTTCATTACTCAATCCAAGTATGTGAAAAAGGTTTTGAAGACTTTTGGTATGAGTGACTGTAAACCAATTGGAACTCCAATGGTTACAGGTTGTAAATTGTCCAAGGAAGATGCATCTAAGTCTGTAGATGAAAAGGAATACAGGTCAATGATTGAAAAATTACACTATGTTGTTCACAGTCGACTGGATATTGCCCATGCAGTTGGTATTGTTGCTAGATTTCAGAAGAATCATAAGGAGGCACATCTGATGGCAACCAAAAGAATTTCTAGATATATGAAAGGTACTGTTGACTATGGGTTATGGTATCCATATGGTGGAAATTTTGATTTGAAAGCATACACAGATGCTGATTGGGAAGGAAATATTGATGACCGAAAATGTACTACCAGTGGAGCTTTCTTTCTAGGAGGAAGGATAGTTTTGTGGAGTAATAAAAAGAAGAGTTGTACTTCACAATCTACTACTAAAGCTGAGTATGTAGAAGCTTATATGAATTGCACACAAGCTATGTGGATGAGACACATTTTGGAAGGTTTGAAGATAGAAATCTCAGAACCAATAAAGATTTTGTGTGACAATACAAGTGCAATAAACATTTCAAAAAATCTTGTTTTGCATGCAAGGACTAAGCACATTCAATTGAAATATCACTTCTTGAGGGAAAAATTTCAAAGTAAATATGTTATCTTGGAGCATGTTTCTACCAAGCAACAATTTGCAGATATATTTACCATACCTCTGCCTAAGACCACTTTTGAGTATCTTAGAAGTCAATTGGGGGTTGTCCCTCTTCATGAAGTTAGTTGAGCATGATGATGATTGCATCAGTCCTTGAACCACTTGCAGAATTTTACATGGATTGATGAAGAAGTGGATGTATTCCATAGGGGGAGCATCAAGTTGCAGAATGATGTTGATGGACAGTGAGAGCAAAATTACATTTTCTTTTTACTTTTACTTTGGCATTGTTGTCAAAGGAGGAGAAGAATTATGTGATTGAGGAGAAGAATTATGTGTCTGATTAGGGTAACTAGTGGTAGGCTGAAGATAGACAACAACAAGGTGAATACTTGGTAATGTAAACCATGATTCCTATTCACCAATCTCAACAACAATCAGAGGCATTGATATTTGTATTGCCATCAATGCCAAAGGGAGAGATTGTTAGAATTTTGAGTTTGTTGGCATTTTGCATAGAGATTGCATTAATGATATGTTGTCATTGATGTCAATTGAACTAGTAATGGTATTCATGTTATTGTTGATATTGTTGTTTTTGATATTGGCTAGTAACAAGTAAGAAGAGCTTTGTGGAAGATGTTGTAAACCGGTATGTAAAAGTTTGTGAGTTGAATCAGTGAATTGATGTAAAGGGTTAAACCTTTCTAAGCAATGTAACCGGTAAACCCTATCGGTTGTTAAACCCTAA
This sequence comes from Cryptomeria japonica, assembly GCF_030272615.1. Taxonomy (NCBI): domain Eukaryota; kingdom Viridiplantae; phylum Streptophyta; class Pinopsida; order Cupressales; family Cupressaceae; genus Cryptomeria; species Cryptomeria japonica. The sequence goes on along the minus strand of NC_081408.1, from coordinate 49,499,267 downwards.
CTAATAAAGTTTGTTGGTTTATTATCTGATAAGCGGTAATGATGGAGACATGCGTGATGATTGTATGAGGATAAGTTCAAATTATTTTGGCATGTTTGTTTTTGTCTAGGGAAGGAGCAAAGTGGATTGCATCTAATGCACAACACATGATGAAATACAAAGTCTGATGAAGTAGTGATCATGGAGCGGTTGGAATTTTCTTGAAGAATGTGAAGAGATTGTCATGATTTCTAACGGTCAAGATTGTACCAACTTGTTTGTAATTTCGATGATGAGAATTAGGTTTCTGTTGTGTTTTTTATTAAGGAAAAACCAGGTTTTAAGGGACCTGAATGTTGGCATATTTTTGATGTTTATGTTGTGATTGTCATTGATGGACACACACTTGCATTAAGATCCCCTTTATATGTATGAGCTAGAGCTCAACCGGTATCTGTTCCAACTGGTATGTTGTATTCTAGTCTTTAGACTATTGGTGATTTTGCAGAATGTGTTTCCCGGTCTGAAGCGGCATGTCGACCCCAAGCAGTTCGTACATCTCAAGCGGTACGAGAGAGAAAAGCGGCATGACACATTCTTACCAGTCTTCATTTTTGTCAAATCGGCAACCGGTATTTTGTATGAATCAGTAATACTCTGTGATGAGTTACCAACCGACATTTTGTGATGAGTTACCAATCCATCGATTGTTTGACGGTGCCGACACACTGACAGTGCTTCTTGTGTCATGTTACTAAGTATGTCTAGATTCATTGAACCTAGGAAATTGTAATGTAATCCTATTGGACTGACATGAAATCAGATTCCTTTAAAAGGATATCATGTCTAGGGTTTCGAGTTGTTGTTGAAAAGAGGGTTATGTTGTGCTAGGGTTTAAGGTGGTTGATGAGTTATTGTAAGAGCGATCTTATCTAAGAAGATCAAGTTGTAACTAAGTGAGAGATAGAGAAGACTAAAGTAATGCTGGAATGCATTAGCTATGAGCTTTACTGGATCTAACCAAGCAGTCTGTGCTATTAGATAGATCATACACTTGTTGATTACTCACATCTTTGACAAGTCTGTAGCCCTTAACCGGGTAGGCCCAAAAGCCTTTTGTAAAATCCTCTAACAAGGTGGTTCACTTCTGTGAATCTAAAATCCTCTAACAAGGTAGTCTTTAATCAGACTTATCCTAACAAAGATTGAGATTCCTAACAGGATCTGTTCTGGTGAAGAACATTGTAAGACCTTAACCGGTCTAGTTTCTATTATGTAGATAGTGACTTGTGAGTTCCATCTCACCGTGGTTTTTCCCACTTGGGTTTCCACGTCAAATATCTTGTGTTATGGTTGTATTACTTTTGTGGGTGAATGCTTTATTTGCATTTTGGTTTGCATGTGTGATAACCGGTCTGTCTGTTAAACTATTTTACCGATTTATCTTCAGACTGTTTAAGTGTATTAGTGTAGTGATTTTTGGCATACTAATTCATCCCCCCTCTTGGTATTCATCAATTGGTATCAGAGCCTACCTTTCTATAAGATTAACCACTTGGAAAGAGATATGGGGGAATACACCTTGAGGGAACTTACTCAACAGCTCACTCAATCTGAGCAAGCCTATGATGATCTTATGGTCAAATACAAGGCATCTCAAGCAAAAAGGAGAGAACATGTAGAAAAGCTGATGGAGCTATCTGAAAATAGTTCTGCAAATGAAGCATATATGGAAGCCATGATAGAAGAAGTAAATAAGATGACTGATTCAAACTCCAATCTGAGAAGGGAGTTGGAAGGAATGACTATCCAGTTTAGTCAAGAGCTTGAGAACCAGAGAAAAGCTGAAGACCTAGCGAAAGACAGAGATCATGAGATCTCCAAGTTGAAACAAGAGATTAGTGCACTGACTGCTCGCCTTCATGAGAGCAGAATGGAAAAAGAAGGAGTACAAGATGAGCTGAACATAGCCATCTCTGAAAATGCAAGCCTAATGGAGACAAATACTGCTATTTCCAAAGTGTAACATCATAAATTGTACGCACTTGCTAAAGCGGTACAATTTAACACCTAGTTTAGCACCCGCCTTGGCGCAGTTGCATTTTGCATTTCATTTCCCCTTTAGCACTTAATTAATCAAATTAATTAGGTCTAAAGGTTCTATTTCATCATTTTCCACATCATAAAGTCAGGCCCTTTCATTAAAGTGTGCCCCTTTCATTTTATTCCTCCAATACATCACTTAATCAAAAACCCTAATTAGGCCCTATTCTGAGCTTGGGGGCTTGATTTCGGGGGTCAAAACATCTCGAAATCACCTGTAACTTCGCGATTCTCTCTAAAATCATCATATCTGACGGCCCTAAAAATTTGGTGAAAAGTTGTCAGGACCGTGGCGCCCGGAGTGCACACGGTCCCGGACATTTTTCTCGAAATTTTAGGAGCACGATCCAATCATAAAATAAAGCTTAACCCCAAGAAATTGGCGGGATATTCGATCTCTAGGTCGGCCAAAAGATGAAATTGTGACCGAGGGTTTTCATACATAAGAGCTCTCTTTCTTCATTTGAAAGGATCGGATTTTTGTTTCCAGGAACCTCATATGCAGCGAAAGAGTAGATCTTTGAAAACTTCAACCACTTTCAACATCCCTCTATCAAGCATTTATCAAATCCATTCATCCATTTAGGGCTTGGAAGACATTGAAGAACAATAGGAGATTACCGACTGAAGATTGGCTTGTACCCCTCCCTTGAGGGTTGGGTATGATTTCATGTTGTTTTCATGTCTTTGCATAAGCTTCAATATATCCTTTATTCATGCTTTAGATCACTTTGCATCTTGATTTAGAGCATTTACATTATCATTTACAAGCAATTAGGGTTTACTTTCTAGGTTGCTCTAGTTTGCTTTCTTGCATTTTAGGACCTTGCACACACACTAGGTCTGCACACACATTTTACAAAACAACTTGGCTATTCATGGAGGTGGAAATCACCGAAGCGGGGGTTTGACTAAGGCAAAACCCTATATAGCCGCCCATACACCCTTTTTCAGATATCAGTGCAGGTTTCGGGACTCAGACGAAGCCACAGGATACAGATCTGGAGAGAACAGGTCGAGACAGCACTCTGCATCAAATTGCAGAGCAGAACACCAGGATAGGGGCGTGGGGTGCCTTGTTCCTACCAGGACAGGGGCGCTGGGTGCCCTGGTCCCTGGGACAGAGGCGCTGGGCGCCCTGGTCCTCCGGACAGACAGCTTTCAGACAGCTTTCCGACAATGTTTTAGAGTGCAGAACGATAGTTTTTGGTGCAGTTTTCAAGACAGTGGCGCCCGCGCTCCCGTCCCGAACATTTTTAGTCCGATTTTGACTCCGGGTACACATCTGCATTCTTATTTCATCCTTGTATTTACAGTTGTTCATTGTTTAATCTCAATTCTGCAATCTTGTTATTAGTTCATATTTGCATTTTGGGATTAGGGTTTGAACTTGCATTACTTGATCTTACAATTTCAACAAGGGAATAGAAACCCTAATAGGTAGCCCGTGGCTCTCTCTTTCACAAAAAGAAGTAGCCAATTGTGTGATACCTCTAGGCTCTTTCGTATTCCATAATGTGTGACAAAAGGTAGGGTTAGGGCATGATAACCTAGTCTCGCTTTTTCCCCCACACATTTTGGTGAACCCGACGTGAATCTATCATTGCTTCTTCTTGCATTGCATTTGTTAGATCTAGATCTAGATTTAGTGTGTTTTCATTTCATTTTTATTAAAAAGAGAGAAAAAAAAAAAAAGAGTGTGTTTCTTTGCATTGTGTGTTTAAATTTCATGCAATTTTTATTTCAAAATGTCCGACTTTTATTTGCAAAATGTTCATGCTTATGATGATTATTATGAGTATAGCCAAGATGAATTAGATGAAGCTTTAGATGATTTTTTGAACCCTAAAGATGCCAAACCTTCATTTTACCAAAAACTCATAAACCTTGTTACTATGCCATTTCGTTGTGATGAGAAAGATAAGTTGAATTAGTCCTCTCAAGGGTACATTCCTATCAACTCTTCCACTAAATCTAGTAACATGGTTGTTTTCAACAATCCCCTCTATGAGGAGATGTCTCCTTTTGAATCAAAAGATAAACCTTTTAATAGATATGATCATGCTTTGTTGGATGATGCTCTTGATGACTTTGTGGCTTTATCGAAATCTCTAAACAAAAACAAAACTTCTAAATTAGTTAACATGATAAACTTGAATGAGCATAAAAAGCCTCTCTTTGAAGTCCAAGGAGCTTATCCTTCTCCCACCTTTCAAAGTCCTAAATCACCTCTCCTTACTGTCCAAGGAGGGTATGATCATGATTCCTTTCGTACTCCGAATAAACCAATCATCACTGTGCAAGGAAGAAAACCTATAAGTCCTTATAATTATGCCAAGCAAATAACTAGAGAGAGTTATCATGCGGTTGCCCATACTTATCATACCAGAAATAATAGGCAGCCTAATCCTCCTCCTGTTATTCCAGTTTCTCTTCCGAATCCTCAACCGATTCTTCCGCAAGCTCCATGTATTTCACAAGTTCTTGGCAAGGAATATGATCTCATAGAACAACTTAAAGCTACCCCTGCTAAGATATCCCTTTGGGATTTGATTCAAACTTCTTCCGCTCATCATGGAATGTTACAAGATGCCTTGAAAGATTTGAATGTTCCTCCACCGAATACATCTAGTAATATAGCATCTTTGGTTAACTCTGTGATGAATCCTAAAGCTCAAATTGTGTTTACCCAAGATGAGTTGCCTACTAGTGAAATCCAACATCAATATGATCCCTTGATGATTGTGGTTATCATGAAAGACACTGCTATAAGGCGAACACTAGTAGATAATGGCTCTGGTCTTAATGTGTGTAGCATTAATCTTTTGCATAAGATGAATGTGGATACATCCTTAATTGAACCGGACTCTCGTCCTATTCGAGGCTTTGATAATGTGGCTAAAACTTCATTAGGTACTATCACCTTACCCATCACAGTGGGGCCTGTTACTTTGCCTACACCTATCCATGTTATGTCGGGAAATCTAACGTACAACTTGCTACTAGGGAGACCTTGGATTCACAGTATGCAAGCTGTCCCCTCTACATTGCATAGACAAGTTAAATTTATTCATAACAATAAGACATATACCTTGATAGGTGATAGTAATTATCAAGCTTGTTTGCAAACATCTACTTCCAAGGGGGGTTCTTCTAAGCCATCCTCATCTAGTGATGACTCTTTAAATAAGATACCTATCGGTGAATCCTTGCTCTCCGATGATCAAAATTCTTCGGATGAGTCTGGAGCTCTTGAAGAAGATTCTTCTCGACTTGAAAATACACATAAGAAGGATTTTGATCCTGGGAAGATCCTCGAAGAAGACGATTGGGGATCTCTTGATTTTAATCCCACCTTTGTAGGTGAATATAAGGTTCCTTCTAGAGAGCTTAAAGTTGAAAAGAAGGAAGAAGCTAAAAATCAATCAATCTTACCCGAACCTATGAGTAATAATTTTGTGGCCGCTTCTCAAACTTCTTCTCCTCACACCTCTAATTATGAAGAGTTTGATTCTTTGTATTATGAAAAACCACCTTCTCTTCCTGAAATGGCTGATCGTTATGGTCGTGGTTTTCGCATTTTTACTAAGCATGGGTATCATGGAAATGGTTGCGGTGTTCATGAACAAGGGATAAAAGTTCCTCTAGAGACTAATTTTCACAGTTATGCCTTTGGACTTGGCTATAATCCCTGCAAGCGCACTAAAGCTTCTAAAAGACCATGCATTAGTGTTAATCTTATTTCTACCTCTCTATCAATGCAACACCCCGAGTACATTGATGGGGATCCTTTGTGTGCTTGTGCTTTTGACGTTTTCCCTACCGATGATGCTTTAGCTGAATTTTTAGGAGCTTATGACACTCTTCCTCGTTATCATCATAATAGGGGACTCCCTTATTGTTTGAACACTGAAGCCTACTTTGGAAAAGAGACGGATAACGATGAGATTGTGAAAGAATTCCCTCAGCTAAAGGATACTCCTCAACAAAGCAATCTTCTCATAAGTGACACCACTGATGTTAAGATGGACCCTTGCAGTAAAGAGAAAGTTATTAAAATTGAAAAATGTTTGGATGGAGAGGAACAAAAACAATATGAAGATTTATTGCATGAATTCCCCGAGATCTTTGCCTGGACATACTCTGACATGCCTGGTATCGATCCTAAGATTGTTACTCATAACATTGTCTTAGTTCCTGATGCTAAGCCCGTGAAACAAAAGATTCGAAAAATGAATCCTAAGGTGGCTCTGCTTGTTAAGGCTGAGATTGAAAAGTTATTGGAGGCTGGATTTATCCGCCCTATTGATTATTCCCCATGGATTTCAAATATTGTCGCTGTGGCTAAGCCAGATAACAAAATAAGAATGTGTACCGACTTTCGAGATCTAAATAAGGCTTCTTTAAAAGATGATTTTCCTCTTCCAAACATTGACATGATAGTTGATTCTACGACAGGACATGCCTTGTTATCCTTCATGGATGGTTTTTCAGGATACAATCAAATTTTTATTAACCCTCAAGATCAATTCAAAACCACTTTCACTACTCCTTGGGGTACGTTTTGTTGGATAATGATGCCTTTTGGACTTAAAAATGCCGGTGCAACTTATCAACGAGCGATGACCCTTATCTTTCATGATTATATGCATAAGATTTTAGAGGATTATGTTGATGACATTTTAGCCAAATCCTTTCTTCGCATGGATCATATTAAAATCCTTCGTCAAATCTTTGAAAGGATTCGTAAATATCACATGCGCTTGAATCCCCGAAAATGTGTTTTTGGTGTGGATAGTGGAAAACTATTAGGATTCATAGTTTCGCATCGTGGGATTGAGGTGGACACTAAGAAAATAGATGCTATTGTCAACATGCCACCTCCTAGAAATGTGTCTCAACTTAAAAGCTTACAATGAAAGATTCAAGCTATTCGTAGGTTTGTATCTCAACTTGCGGATCGTACTTTTCCTTTCACTCAACTTCTCAAAAAGAATATCACTTTTCAATGGAATGAGGATTGTCAGCAAGCATTTGAAGATTTAAAAATGTATTTAACTAATCCTCCTATCCTTCGACCGACTGAACCTTCTAAACCTTTCCTTATTTATACGGCTGCATCCTCTCATGCTCTTGCAGCATTATTGGCACAACATGATAAAGATGGTAAAGAATGTTCGGTTTATTACATAAGTCGTACCTTACTCGATTATGAGACCCGATATTCTGCGATAGAAAGACAATGCTTGGCCTTGGTGTTTGCGACTCAGAAATTGAGACATTATCTCTTAAACTCAGAAGTCCACGTCATGGTAAAGCTTGATCCGTTGAAGCATCTTTTCTCTAAAACTGATTTATCAGGACGCCTAGCTAAGTGGGTTATGATGTTAACTGAATTTGACCTTAAATTTGTTTCACAAAGAGCAATTAAAGGGCAAGCGTTGACCGATCACCTAGCTGAGGCCCCTTCACCTTTCTCCTTCCCTAACCTTGAGTCTTTTCCTGACGACTTCATTCTTTCTATAGAGAAAGATGAAACTTGGGAGTTATACTTTGATGGCTCTAAGTGTCGTACGGGATCGGGGGCAGGTGTTGTTCTGATTTCTCCTACAAAGAAACCCATTCCCTTATCCTATCGTCTAAATTTCCTATGTACCAATAACATTGCTGAGTATGAGGCTCTTATAGCGGGAATAAAAGCAGCCTTAGCTCTGAACATAAAACACATACATATCTATGGAGATTCGCAATTGATTATAAGACAAGTAACAGGAATATATCAAGCAAAACAAGACAAATTATCACAATATAAAAACCTTGCCATCTCTTTATTACAAAAATTTGATTCTTATACCATGGAACTTGTTCCTCGAAAAGATAATCGACATGCGGATGCAATGGCATGTGTGGCTTCTCTTGTATCTTTAGAGGACCCTGTGGTTGATCTTAAATTTGTTATTCACAACCTTATTTCTCCAGCTATTGTAGATGATCCTAGTCTGGTAACATGTTGTGACTTTATAGACTCAGATGAATGGTACTCGCATATCGTAAGATATTTGACTGATGGTACCTTTCCTGATTCTGCTAATAGAAACACTAGGGCTAGAATCCACAAGTTGTCTACTAGATATATCATTCTTTCTAATGTCCTTTACCGAAGGGGTTATGATGGTCTTCTCCTTCGCTGTCTTAACAAATCAGAAATCCCCGTTGCTCTTGAAGAGGCGCATTCAGGTGCCTGTGGGGGGCATTTTGGAGGCAAATCCTTGGTTCATAGATTGCTTCGTATGGGATACTATTGGCAAACTATGCAGAAGGATTCTTTTTCATTTGTTAAGAAATGTCATCAATGTCAACAACATAATAATTTGATTCATGCTCCTGCCCAAGAACTCCGTTCTCAAGTAGCTTCTTGGCCTTTTTCCGCATGGGGTTTGGATCTTATTGGTAAAATCTCTCCTCCTTCATCTCAAGGACACACCTTCATTATAACCGCAACAGATTACTTTACGAAGTGGGTAGAAGCTATTCCCCTTCGCTCTACCACTGCTGAAGTGATTTGTCAATTTCTTCTAGAAAACATCATTTCTCGATTCGGGATACCTTCTACTATAATCTCAGATAATGGGACATCATTTAAGAACAAGGACGTGAAGAAATTCCTCGAGAAGTATCATATCAAACATCGATTTTCTACACCATACTATCCTCAGTCAAATGGTCAAGCCGAATCATCCAATAAGATAATTGAACAAATTCTTCGCAAAACCGTGAATAAGCATGGTAGGGATTGGAGTAATCAGCTAATCTATGCTCTTTGGGCCTACCGAACGAGTGTACGAATTGCTACAGGAACTACTCCTTATAATCTTGTTTATGGTGCTGACGCTATTATGCCTTTAGAGTTAGAGATTCCATCACTTAGGGTTTCTTTCAAAGGTATAGTAGATGATGACTCTTATAGAGAACAATGACTTCAACAGCTTGAGATGCTTGATGAACAGCGTATAAATGCTCTTGAGCATATTCAAGCATATCACAAAACTCTACAACGAAGCTATAATGATAAGGTTATTCAACGTTCCTTCTCAGTAGGTGACTTAGTCCTCTATGAGAATCAGCGCAATGTGAATGCCTTACCTGCAAAAAAGGGAAAATTCAGTCCTAATTGGCTTGGACCATATATCGTTATTGAGGATTATGGATCAGGTGCTTACAAAATAGCGGATGTAGACGGTACGCCTCTTAAAGAACCTATAAATGCTATGCACTTGCGTAGATATTATGCTTAATTCTTCATTCCTTATTTATCTTCTTTTCAGTTCTTCAACATTGGGTAATATGTTAGTATCTCCTAATTAGAGCAAAATAGAATTAAATGTTATGATGTTTAATCTATATTGCTTCGTTCTTGACAAGTGTGTTTCCTTACTTCATAGTTTGTCTTGAATTCATTTATGTAAGTTGTAAAAGATTTACATTTCCATTATGCTAGCATATTATACAGTGTCTTTATGTGTTAAGTAGAATCGTATCATGTTGTGTTTAAGTTCAAAATTAAATCACATTAGTTATATGATTCTTAGACTTAATGCATATTTCTTCCCTATCATCAATGTAGTACTTGATTAAATATTTAATTAAGTCACACATGTATCAATTTAATCATGGTGCATTGAGAAATCAATCATATGGAAATTAAATTCTGAACGTACATGTATATTTACCAAATGTATTAGATTTAATCAAAGCAAAATATACATTGTTTTAAGCATTAAAGATAACACATTTGAGACAAAAGAGAAGCATGTATATATACATATATATATGTGGATCGTATACAAATATAGGTCACTATACATCCAAAATGTGACCTCTCCTACATCATAAAATCATCTCCTATCCCTAGGACTAGTGGCTGGAGAGTGTCGACTAGACGCTCCCTCCTGATCTGGCCGTGAAGGTGGACCCATGGGTGTGTAGCGCGATATAGACCGTGAGTGACTCCGAGAGGAACTCCTACGATCCCTATCCATAAGGATCGCGCGATAGGTGGTAGCCTCGGCCTGAGCTGCTGCTAGATCTCGCCGTGCCTGCTGAAGGTCCTCTGATAGGATTCTCTCTCTCTCCCTCCATATGTCTACCTGAACTCGGAATGGGGAAAACAAGTCCTCATGCCGACCCGCGTTCCCCTGAGGCCTATAGGCAATCTGTGAGGAACTGGGGATCTGTGCTATCGTGGAAATGTCTGTCACTGCCTGCTGAATCAGGGAATGCCACTCCTGCACATTAGCTGTGGCAGTAGAATAGATTTTTGTATTAGTACCATTCTATATCATCAAAACATTAATAATCAATTTAAACCTACTATACCTGGGTCTCCCTCACACCAGTAGGGATCATGATACGATAGCATCTGTGATTGGGATCTACTAGGCTCCCCTCGCTCGACTAATCTGTGCACGATGGGTGTAGGCTGGACGGTACTAGGAACAGGTCTCCGTATCGCCTCATGTTCCCCCTGTTGGGGAATAAGAGGAGGATCTAGAGCTATGGTATCATCCCCTGAATGGTGAGGAGCTACATCTGACTCCTCCTCATCATCTCTATCCTCATCTGAATCCTCATCCTCATCTGCATCCTCATTCTCCTCATCATCAGTTCTCTCCTCCTCATCCTCATCTCTATGTGTGTCCTCCTCCTCCTCTATGCTGGGCTGATCGCCTGTAGGTGGATCAGGATCTCCCGCCTCCTCATGACCCTCTCCCTCCTCTGGCTCCTCTGACCTAGATCCCTGGTCCTCATCTCGGTCTCCATGTCTCCATGGGCCTAGATGGCCTATCGGGTGATCCGGTGGAAAGATAGGACCTGGATATGATCTCATAAACCATGAGACATACCTGCGCTGTGCTCCAGGCTCTGCAGAATAATCAGTGACTACATCCTGATCAGATCCCTCTATATTTGTAGTCTCGGTGTCATCTATCATCGGTCTCGCTACTGCTCTAGGTCTGGGAAGGACCCGTGAGTGTCGAGTATAGATGGGCACATCGGCTAGAACACACTGCTCTAGCCCGAACTGCCTCCGTACTCGGTCAAAGTAGAAAGGGACTATGATGTGTGAATATCGTCCCTGCAGTAGGCGGTTCCTCTGTAAGCATGCTAACTATCTCTCCATCCCATCCCATCTGTGCATCCGCAGGTAAGGTCTCCACACTGTCACCTCGGCTGTCAGTCTATCAAAAATCACTCTCCAATATAACAGATCTCCAAATCTCCACTCGCTGGTAAGTGGATAAGAAAACACCCTAGGTCGCTCGCTAGCCGTACTCAGCGGAAAACCAACAGGCCTGGTGCATGTGAAGTGCTCTAAAATCCATACCTGCAGAAGTGTGCATGTCATCAAACTGCAACCCTGTCCAAATACATACTCCTCAAGGTCGTGATAGAGATGTGCAAGCATACTCCGACCCCAAGCATACACTCTCCTGTGTCTCTCCATCACTCTGATGCACCATGTGAGACCCCCATGCATGTGCGTGCCTCGCCCATTAGGGCAGACGGCTAGTGCTATGATGGCGATCATAAGGCGTCTCAGAAGGGGTACCTCCCCTGTAGGATGTAAGAGCCAGCTGACCATGATGCGACCTCTCATCTCGCTCGGCATGACTCTCCCTATGCAATATACCTGCTCCCTCTGATGATCCTCCGCTGACCGATCGGTCGCGTATGTAACAGTCGCTCCTCTGATAGGAAGACGAAGTATACGGTACACATCCTCGAGTGTAACCGTCAGCTCCCCTACTGGAAGATGAAATGTGCATGTGTCAGGATCCCATCGCTCCATCAATGCCATCAGCATTGCAGGATGGAACCGAATGGCTGGCATGAGGATCACATACCATAATCCTACTATCGACAATGTGTCTCTCTCTGCCTGAGTAAGCCACGGAATCTGATCTCGCAAACTACGAAGAATATGTCCCGCTGTATGCTCTCTCATGTACGGAAGGCCCTACAACACAAAAACATAACCGTAATCAGCACTCGATCATCAAAATCGCTCATGCAAACTGTCGAACATTGTATGCCAAGCCCTGATTGGGACCATGGCGCCCTGTCAGGGACCATGGCGCCCTGGTTGGGACCATGGCGCCCTGTCAGGGACCATGGCGCCCTGGGGGGACCAGGGCGCCCCACAAGGACCATGGCACCTTGGGGGGACCGTGGCGCCCTGGGTGGGGCCTGGGTCAGCCTTCAGGGCCCGCAAATGATCACAGAAAAGTCAAAATGCAGAAAATCAAAAGTCAAAGTTTAGTCAACTCACCTCGTCCAGTGGCTCGTCGTCGATCACGGCCTGTCGCATGATCTCAATCCTCGTGGGACGCTCTGGTCATCGTGAAGGCATGATGATGGCTATGTGGGCTCCGCTGCAATGAACAGTACTTAGAATCAACAAAGTGACAAATGCAAATGTCTCTTTCAAGGTATATACGTTCATTCCTTTACCTTTACTTTCAAAACCTTAATTTTCCTCTTTCACTCATTTCATCATAACTTGAGTTTGGGAGATGCGATTTTCAAACTGTTCGTTGCGTAGGAATCATATTTTCATTCCCCTACTCTCGGGATGTTCCAAAAAGTGCTCTGATGAAGCCTTTTTAGTGAACATCCCTCATCAATACTCTCTTACACAATTTGTCGTAAGTAAACATGCTACCCTGTTTCACCTCCCTAATAAGCAAGTCGAAACAGGGGGGGGCATACAGCTACTCACAAATTTCATCACTTTCCTTAGTAAGCATTAGGTGATTTTTGTGATCTAACGTGTGTTTTGTAGGGTGCGGTTCCTAACTGTGTACTGCAGATACCGCTGGGGGCTTCGTCCGACAACTTATGGATATATCCTTTTTTCAAATGATGTTTACTTTTCTGTACTTTAGCTTGCATATGCACGTAGTACTCATATGATCGCTAAAGTGGGGGCTAAATGTAATGTCATAAATTGTACGCACTTGCTAAAGCGGTACAATTTAACACCTAGTTTAGCACCCGCCTTGGCGCAGTTGCATTTTGCATTTCATTTCCCCTTTAGCACTTAATTAATCAAATTAATTAGGTCTAAAGGTTCTATTTCATCATTTTCCACATCATAAAGTCGGGCCCTTTCATTAAAGTGTGCCCCTTTCATTTTATTCCTCCAATACATCACTTAATCAAAAACCCTAATTAGGCCCTATTCTGAGCTTGGGGGCTTGATTTCGGGGGTCAAAACATCTCAAAATCACTTGTAACTTCGGGATTCTCTCTAAAATCATCATATCTGACAGCCCTGAAAATTTGGTGAAAAGTTGTCAGGACCGTGGTGCCCAGAGTGCACACGGTCCAGGACATTTTTCCCAAAATTTTAGGAGCGCGATCCAATCATAAAATAAAGCTTAACCCCAAGAAATTGGCGAGATATTCGATCTCTAGGTCGGCCAAAAGATGAAATTGTGACCTAGGGTTTTCATACATAAGAGCTCTCTTTCTTCATTTGAAAGGATCGGATTTTTGTTTCCAGGAACCTCATATGCAGCGAAAGAGCAGATCTTTGAAGACTTCAACCACTTTCAACATCCCTCTATCAAGCATTTATCAAATCCATTCATCCATTTAGGGCTTGGAAGACATTGAAGAACAATAGGAGATTACCGACTGAAGATTGGCTTGTACCCCTCCCTTGAAGGTTGGGTATGATTTCATGTTGTTTTCATGTCTTTGCATAAGCTTCAATATATCCTTTATTCATGCTTTAGATCACTTTGCATCTTGATTTAGAGCATTTACATTATCATTTACAAGCAATTAGGGTTTACTTTCTAGGTTGCTCTAGTTTGCTTTCTTGCATTTTAGGACCTTGCACACACACTAGGTCTGCACACACATTTTACAAAACAACTTGGCTATTCGTGGAGGTGGAAATCACCGAAGCGGGGGTTTGACTAAGGCAAAACCCTATATAGCCGCCCATACACCCTTTTTCAGATATCAGTGCAGGTTTCGGGACTCGGACGACGCCGCAGGATACAGATCCGGAGAGAACAGGTCGAGACAGCACTCTGCATCAAATTGCAGAGTAGAACACCAGGACAGGGGCGTGGGGCGCCCTGGTCCTTCCAGGACAGGGGCGCTGGGTGCCCTGGTCCCTGGGACAGAGGCGCTGGGCGCCCTGGTCCTATGGACAGACAGCTTTCAGACAACTTTCTGACAGTGTTTTAGAGTGCAGAACGATAGTTTCTGGTGCAGTTTTCAGGAGAGTGGCGCTCGCGCTCCCGTCCCGAACATTTTTAGTCTAATTTTGACTCCGGGTACACATCTGCATTCTTATTTCATCCTTGTATTTACAGCTGTTCATTGTTTAATCTCAATTCTGCAATCTTGTTATTAGTTCATATTTGCATTTTGGGATTAGGGTTTGAACTTGCATTACTTGATCTTACAATTTCAACAAGGGAATAGAAACCCTAATAGGTAGCCCGTGGCTCTCTCTTTCACAAAAAGAAGTAGCCAATTTATTGATACCTCTAGGCTCTTTTGTATTCCGTAATGTGTGACAAAAGGTAGGGTTAGGGCATGATAACCTAGTCTCGCTTTTTTCCCCACTCACAAAGAACTCTCTGAGTCAAAGGAAATACTTGCTAAGTTCAACAAAAGTACTGTTAAGCTAGAACAAAAGCTTGAGTCAGCTAGACCAACAAAGAATACCAATGGACTTGGTTTCTCTAGACATGAGGAAGGAGAATCCTCAAAAACAAATGTTGAAGCATCAAAGAAGAAACCAACATTCAAAGGAAAAGGTAAGCAAACATTCAAACCTGTTTGCTTTAATTGTCTTAAAGAAGGACACACTGCCAATGTATGTAGGAGAAAAGCCTACAATAATTTTCCTTACTTTATTAACAATGTACCTAGATCCAATAAGTTCAATGGTCATTGTTATGCATGCAACAAGTTTGGGCATAGAGCATTTGAATGCAGGTCTGTGATGAATAACACTGGAAGATATCCTCAAAGGACCCAAGGAGTTGGTCCTGAACCTTTTGTGAACCGGAACCACAACCGGTTTAATGTCTTGAATCATTAGCCAAGAAGTGGTGGCTATCAAGCGACAACCAGATGGAGAGAAAATTGTATGATCTTTCATGGTCATGGTCATACTGCTACAACATGTAGAAGGAAGAATGGAAATATGAACAATGGACCTTGGAGAGCACCTGGATTGGTTTGCTATCACTGCAACAAATTGGGTCACATTGCAAGATTCTGCAGAAACAAAAAAAGTATATCTGATGATATACCGGTCACTCTGGAAGGAGAAATTGATGTTGAAACAGTTCAAGCAGACATGAACAAAATCTGGAGGAAGAAACCAACAATGTTGGAAGAGGAACTAGTTTCTGCACCTAGTGTGGAAATATCAGAACCGACAAACTAAGCTTCAAAAGGCTTAGGGGGAGCAAACAGCGAAATGTTTTCGAACCCCCAATTCAAACCGGTAAAAGACCTTAACTGGTATGTGATACCCGTCACTTGGCAGAAGACTGGAAATGGTAAAAAGGCAAATTAGGGTTTACGCCCTAATAGAGGAGCATTAATGGCGGTAGGTGAGAGACATGTATAAAAGCATTTTTCAAATCATTTCTCACTATCTTTTTTTGAGCGAAGAAAAGTTTTTTCTAAGAGCAGAGCGAAGAAAAGGCGATTTGAGCTGAGATTTCAAGAAATTGACAAATCGCAAAGGAAATTCAAATTCAAATTGCAAACGGTCAAGTGGAGAACACAAAGTAGTGATTCAGCAACCGACGGAGTGTGGAGTGAAGGAGAATTAGAAATCCCTAAATTTGCGTTTCAAAGGTATTTCTCGAGCTTTCTAAAATATTCTACAATGGCTTCCACATCTCATACCAGTTCTAGTGCATCCATTGAGTCTGAAAGTTTCATTCAAAGGAAGTCAAAGTATAATGCCCTATCACAAGTTTCAGTCGATGTGATAGTAGAAGAGGGAATCTTAGAGTATATTGATTGTAAACTCGAAGACCTAGGGTCTCTAGCTATCCATACCCAACTAGGTTTGTTTTGTGGAAGGGATAAGAAAATCAAACTGGAATATAGTATCTTAGAGAAGAAGAAACTCCATAATGTTGTATACTTCCTGGAAGACTTTACAGAGGATCATATTAGGATCATTTTGAGTAGAGTCCATGGTGACAAGATGTACTTGGAGAGGATGCATGATATCACACCACAGGCAATTCATGCAGTCACTGGTTTCTACAATACAGGGGATGTGCCAGCCCTAAGGATAGTTAGCAAAACTGAGATGTCCAAGCTCACCAGTTTAGTGAGTGACTCATGAGGCATGACAGTCAATTCAATCACGGATGATCTAGTGAAGTATGCATGTATGGTGATTGGGTACCGGACATTCTTAGCCAGCAGAATTAACTTTGTATCTGCTGCAGCGGTAAATGCCGCTTACCAGATGATAAAGGAGGATGCATCATTTGATCTGTGCACTGGTATGCAAAGGAAACTCCTATTGAATCTAAAGGCGATCAAACAGGACAATGTACTGAGGTTCAAGTTTGGACAACTATTGGTAGGGTTGTTCTTCTATTTCCAAGGCTACTTCCCAAGAGTGGGAGACATTCAGTGGTCTGCGAACCAACCGGTTACCAAACAAATAAAGGAAAGTTTGCAAGTAGTGGGAACCACTTATCCTGAAGTTCTGAACAAGTATTTTGATGAGTTCAGAAGGAAGATGAGCCAAAGAGTGAGGATTCCAGGAGACATCGTCAAGAAATATGAAGATGACATCTATTTCACCATCAAGGTGGATCAATGCATAATGGAAGCTATAGAGCCTAGAGAGGAAAAAGTTGAGCCAATGCGCTATGAGGTGATGTATGACATGCTGGAAGGGTATGCCTTTACCCTTATTGCCTCACCTCTTGACCCTAAGGCAAATTTGGACCAAAACCTATCTGGAAAGGATTGCACTGGCCGAAGAACTCTCTGCTAAGAAAGGAAAAGAACCAGCAACAAAGAAGGCAAAGGCAGTGTCTGCAGCATTGGCACCGGCTGCTACTGCAACTCCAAAAGTGACCAAGCGGTCACTTGCAAAGAAGAAACCGGGAGTGGCACCGACAAAAGTCTTTGAAAGAAAAAGGAAGACTAAGTCAAATGAATCGGACTCTAAAGAGACTAAGTCTAAGGAGATGCCAAAGAAGGCTAGACAGACAAAGAAGATGAAGAAGAATGAACCGGCAGCATCTGCACTGGCAAATATTGATATCTCCTCATATAAACCTTTGACACATTGTCAAAAAACTATCAAAAACATTACAAGAAAAGTTTTGAATGATTTAATTGATTATTTTTATGACTTTAATGATGATGAAAAGGAGGCGAAGGAAAAAGAAATAATTCAATATTTATGTATTAATGACTGGTCCCCTTTAGAAATTAGATCTGAAATACCGGATTCTTTGTATAAGTCCTTAGACAATAAATGGCGCATTGCCATAGAGAAGGAACAGGAAATGAGAGAAAAAAAATTTGCTGAACACTTTCTTGATGTATCAAATTTGGTACTGTTCGATGTAATGAACAAATACAAAGGTCTTTTCTTCATGAGAAGACAAAGACTCCTATTACTGGAAGGAAAAGGAAAGGAAGTGCCCAAGGAAACACACACTCATGCTCTAGATGCTCTAAAGATGCATCGAGTGGCTGAAGCCAATCGACAAGCGGAAAAAGAACCGGTTATATCCAAACCGGATGAAGTTTTTGATGAAGAAGGAAACCCGATTGAAGAACCAATCGACACTATTGATGTCGATGCCCTGGACATAGAAGATGTCACTCAGGACATACCTTCTAAGGGAACAGAATAGGTACAACAGGCCGAATAGGGCAGTGAGCAAGCCGATGACAGACAGGAAGTAGCTGAGGAACAGGTAGAGAAGAAGAAGAGGGATGAAGATGAGAAAAAGAAGAAAGAGGAAGAGAAGAGAAAAGAGGAAGAGGAGAAAAGAAAATATGAAGATAAAATGAAGCAAGAAGATGAGAGGAAAAAGAAAGAAGAAGAGGATAAGGAAGAAAAGAAGAAGAAGGACGAAGAGAAGAAGAAAAAGGAAGAGGAAAAGAAGAAGAAGGAAGAGGAAGATAAAGAAAATGAAAAGCGAAAGGAAGAAGAAAAGTAGAAGAAGGAAGAGGAAGAGAAAGAAGAGGAGAAGAGGAAGGAAGCTAAGAAGAAAAAGAAAGAAGAAGAAGACAAGGAACAAGAAAAGAAGAAGGAATTAGAGAAAAATAAGAAGGAAGAAGCAGACAAGGTAGCGGAAGCGGTGAAGAGCACACAGATGGAGACTCCGAAGGCAATCGGGAGTCAAGCCAAATCAGCTGACATCTCCAGTCCTATCGATCTCCAGTCTACAAGTGAATTGGAGCTAATGCAGAGCATCAAGGTTTCTCAAGAGTGCCTTGAAATAATATGAAGTAAAAAGGAGCAAGATATAATTCAAGCGGCTGTAGACACCCTTACCGGTTTGATCCCCGGTACCAATCTTCCCAACACTGAATCATCACTAGCACAACTTAAGCTACTATGTACTGTAGTGGATGATCAGGTGTAGAGTCTGGAAGAAGCAGCTGAGGCAAATGTCAAGAAAGAGCATCAAAAGGCTCTTAACATTGCTCTGGTGAAGAAGTTGAATGAACTCTGGTCTGAACTACTGAAAGACCAAAAGGATATAGGGGATGCTTTGGATGAGGGAAACCTGCTACTAAGCAAAATCTGTCAACCCCATCTATTCTACGATGATGTGCTAGCCCAGAAGCAAAAGCTTCAAACAAACTTACAGTCTTAAGCACATTTAAGCCACCTTATGATTCCTTTGCAACTTATGGGAAACCGTTCATTGGTTTCAGATCCAGTCAGCCAAAATGGAATAAGAGATAAGTACATGGTCGAGAGATTTGCAGGAGCTACAACTGGTTTTACTTCCACATCTACAAATTCTTCAGAAGTGTTATCTAAACTTGGATGCCTTGACAGTTACACAAGAAATGAGCACAATTGATGCCATGGAAGAACAGGTCTCCTAGATGTAAACAGAGAAAGAAGTGGCCACCTCCCTACTTGAGTCCTGGTCTCTATCCATGAAACAATTTTTGTAGGATTATAAATCAGTTTTTGACAAGTATTATTCCTTGTTGTCATAAACTTTTATTATTTTTATATCAAATGGAAATAGGGTTGTTCAGCGGTACTCTATCTATTTTGGAGAAGAATAGGGAGAAGTATTTGGCTTTAAAATTTTGATATATGCTTTTATGTTCTGTATGCAAAACTTCTATACATTGTATTGATTAAGGGATAATGTATATGCTTAGGGGGAGCAATTTTGTTAATGGCATGTTTTTGTTATAAAACACTTAGATGTCAAAATTTTATTTTCCTAAGTGTTTCCATCAATGCCAAAGGGGGAGATTGTTGGCATATTTTTGATGTTTAAGTTGTGATTGTCATTGATGGACACACACTTGCATTAAGATCCCCTTTATATGTATGAGCTAGAGCTCAATCGGTATCTGTTCCAACCGGTATGTTGTATTCTAGTCTTTAGACTATTGGTCATTTTGCAGAATGTGTTTCCCGGTCTCAAGCGGCATGTCGACCCCAAGTGGTTCGTAGATCTCAAGCGGTATGAGGGAGCAAAGCGGCATAACACATTCTTACCAGTCTTCATTTTTGTCAAACTGGCAACCGGTATTTTGTATGAACCGGTAATACTCTATGATGAGTTACCAACCGACATTTTGTGATGAGTTACCAATCCATCGATTGTTTGACGGTGCTTCTTGTGCCGTGTTACTAAGTATGTCTAGATTCATTGAACCTAGGAAATTGTAATGTAATCCTATTGGACCGACATGAAATCAGATTCCTTTAAAAGGACATCATGTCTAGGGTTTCGAGTTGTTGTTGAAAAGAGGGTTATGTTGTGCTAGGGTTTAAGGTGGTTGATGAGTTGTTGTAAGAGCAATCTTATCTAAGAAGATCAAGTTGTAACTGAGTGAGAGATAGAGAAGAATGAAGTAATGTTGGAATGCATTAGCTGTGAGCTTTACTGGATCTAACCAAGTATCTTGTGCTATCAGATAGATCATACACTTGTTGATTACTCACATCTTTGACAAGTCTGTAGCCCTTAACCGGGTAGGCCCAAAAGCCTTTTGTAAAATCCTCTAAAAAGGTGGTTCACCTCTGTGAATCTAAAATCCTCTAACAAGGTAGTCTTTAATCAGACTTATCTCCTAACAGAGATTGAGATTCCTAACAGGATCTGTTCTGGTGAAGAACATTGTAAGACCTTAACCGGTCTGGTTTGTATTATGTAGATAGTGACTTGTGAGTTCCATCTCACCGTGGTTTTTCCCACTTGGCTTTCCACGTCAAATATCTTGTGTTATGGTTGTATTGTTTTTGTGGGTGAATGCTTTATTTGCATTTTGGTTTGCATGTGTGATAACTAGTTTGTCTGTTAAACTGTTTTACCGGTTTATCTTCAGACTGTTTAAGTGTATTAGTGCAGTGATTTTTGGCATACTAATTCACCCCCCCCTCTTAGTATTCATCACTGAAACACACTTACATATTGAAAACAAAAGCATTAGAGAAACAAGAGAGGACAAAAAAAAGAGAGAAAGGTTGCAAAAGAACAACACAAAAGACAACAAGCAGAGAAAAGAACAACAATAGACCAATGAGAAACTGGCACACCTAAAACAAAACTAGAGCATTTAGGTAAAAATATTTATGGTCTCCTCAGCATCCCTAACAAGCATAATCATCACATTTGCTACCTCTTTAAGGTCTTTAATTTCCTGCACCCTTTGACTACCTTTGGTCTTCAGCTCCAGCTCTTTAGCATTTTTCCTAGTTCTGTGTCTGGAAGAATGTTGGACAGAGCTAGAACCCGACTCATCATCAAC
The DNA here is from genome assembly GCF_030272615.1 of Cryptomeria japonica. Classification (NCBI taxonomy): domain Eukaryota; kingdom Viridiplantae; phylum Streptophyta; class Pinopsida; order Cupressales; family Cupressaceae; genus Cryptomeria; species Cryptomeria japonica. Next base: position 49,478,144 of record NC_081408.1, on the reverse strand, counting down.
AATCACAGTGTCTTTATTCTTCTTATCCTTCTCAGTTTTTTGAATCCTATTTTTTATCAGTTCATTATCAGACTCACCCTTTTCTTTGAGAGTCCTCACCACATTGTCCAGGTGCTTCAAATATCCCTTTATGATCTCACCTTCCGACTAGTTTGAAACTTCTTTTTCATCCTCTTCTTCACTATTATCCTCATAATTTTCCTATTTTCCTTTTTTATTAATATCCTTAACCACATTATCAATTTTGAGCTCCAACTCTCACTGTTTTTCCTGAATGTTGGTAATATTATCAACCACCCACTTCTGGAAATCAAACATTTCCAGAGAGCTGTTTCTAGCAGCATTCAGAATAGTATCCACATCCTCCATGTCTTAGGCAGAATCGTCAGACCTCGGGTTTCCCTCCTCCATATTATTCTGAACCTCATCCCTGTTGTCCGTATCAATTGCAAAATCCTTCTCCTTTGACTCATCAAAATCCTCTTTACCCTGCTCATTATCTGTGTCTCCTTCCTCACCCTCCAACTCCTTCTCCTGCTTATTCTTTGCCTCTTTTTCCACCTCCTTCTCCTGCTTCTGCTCAGAATCGACCGTCTCTTCAATGTCTTCTTCAACTGTCTTACTAACCCTTGATTTATTTTAAGGGAGAGGATTGGTAGAATCCTCATCAGACTCAGAGCTGTCATAATCCTCAGAGATATGGGCATTCTCCACAAAGAGATCATCCTTATTAGCCTTAACTTAAAGATATAAATTAACAGAATAAGACCCTTGTGGGCAATGGGGTAGGAATTGGGTTTCTTAGCAAGGTCAAATAGACTGTCATTAAGGGAGGAGGCCAGATAGAAGGGCAAATATATCTTAGAGCCATGGTGAAAGTGATTAAGGATAACAAAGTGATAATTATAGACTTTGGAAAACCTACCATCAATAGTAAGATGCTCCATTAACACTTTCAACATTTTTTGCAAAAAGGATTTTACCTGGTTAGGGAGATAATAGGAAATATTATCCTTTTTGGCAAGGTGAGCCCTTTCTTCTTCGTTCTTGGGAAAAAAATTTACAGCTTCCACCGAGAACTTACGATCTCTATAAAACTTGATGTCGTCCTTCTACAAACCAGTCACCTCAGCTACCAAATCTTCATCCACTCTCCAGGTCTGACCAAATAGAGTAACTCTGTTATTTTTCCAACCCTTGGCAAAACCACAGGATACAAACTTCTTGCTCCCATGCAATTTCTCCATGCAATCAGTGAAGCCATTTTTATGCAGCCTTCTCCAAATTTTCCTTTCACCCTTCCAACTTTCACAGTTGGTGGGCTCGTTACAGTTGATATTTCCTCCCATAATGTAGTAGCTATTCAAATCAAAACCCTCAGGGGAGCACAAACTAACTAGATGCTGAAGAACAAAGAAGTTGGAATTGAAAACCAAGGTAAATTTCTTGTTTTTCAAGTAGCCCTTTAAAACATGCAAATTAACCCAGTACTTAATATGATAAGGCCCTTCACACCTATACTCATTAGCGCCATGCCTAAGACAGGTCATCATTTGACAATCTACCTCACTCCAAACTCTGTCATTGAAGTCCGAACCAAAAAGGGCAATAATGAGATTAATATGTACCATTGATTCTGTCATAAAATAATTTCTCTCGAACTTTGTTCTTACATGATGACTCTCTGATATAATTAGCATCTTCCACTAAAAAGACCCCCTCATTGGCTAAAAAATTGGTTACTGTATTACCTTCCCTAAAGGTATGGGTAATAACCACACTATCATAGGCATCTAACTTTTTTTTTGCCCTATCAATGATATTTTGGATATTCCAAGAAGGGGAACTAATACCTTTAATAGCCTGAATTATATTAAGGGAATCCCCATCCAGCCAAATTCTTTTAAAATTGAAGCCCTAAGCAAGCTGAAGACATTTTAACATTGCCAGAGCTTCTGCAACATGGTTGTTTTGAATTCCAAAGGGAGAAGCAATCAAAGCAACACAAAAGTCATAAGAGTTTCTGATAACACCTCCCCCTCCAACATTACCTAGATTTCCTTTAGCTACACCATCAAAGTTCACATTCGCCCAATCATGAGGAGGGAACCTCCAAACCACATTATCTCTTCTACTCTTCAGATCAGACTTCCAAACCTTATTCATTAATTTCCATTCTGTTAGAATCCTTTTCTCATTATCATTCATATCAATATAACTACACTGCTTGTTGCTTTTGTGGATGGTGTTGATTTTTTCTTTAATATCCCTACAAATATTTTCATATACCACCTGAGAAGAACACTTAGTCTTCCTAAAAATTCTATTGTTTCTCTCCTTCCAAATATGCCAACAGGTCATAGGAAGAAAAAAATACCAAAGGGTCTTAGTGATGGGATGCTTGGTAGGGAAAATCCAATGCCAAAGGACTTCCTTAAAACTATTTTGCATAACCCAATCAAGTTTCCATTGCATCCACACTTTACCCCAGATTTCCTAGGTAAAAGAACAATGAATGAACAAATGATCCACAAACTCAATCTCTTTCTTGCATAACTCACACCTATTAGGGATCATAAATCCTCTTCTGATCAGGTTATCAATAGTAAGAATCTTGTTGTGAATTGCAAGCCAAAAAAACATATTAACTTTAGGAATGAGGAATCTATTCCAAACTTTAGTCCATATAGGGTTACTAGCTTGAGTAGATATATTTTTGTAAGAAGAAGCAACAATAAAAGTACCCCTAGGATTACTCTTCCATAAGAAGGCATCATCTAAATATTTGCTGATAGAAAAGGACAACAAATCATGCTAGAGAAAAGAAAATCTAGCATAAATAGCATCAAGTCTAACCCATTTATTCTCCTCACAATAATTACGGACCATAGAACCAAACCTCCTTTTACAATATTCAATGATATGGCTGCAATCTTAATTAAAAAGAGGCTCTTCTTTGATCCCCCCTAACTTTAAGAGCTTGATGATCCTACAACAAAAGGGAAATTTATGATTCTTGTACTTATTCTCAGATCACCAATGGTTCCTTGACCTGTTCCTCCTGAAGCTAAATTCTAGTAGAGTCCTTTCATCTTTTCTAGCCTGGACCATCTGGCTGATTCTTCTGTAATTGCATCATAGGACTGATCTATAGGTTGACATCCCAATAGTGGCCACATAAGAATAGGAGGCTGAAAGATCAGTGGTAGCCAGTTTTTGGTCTTCTCTCTGCCCAGTTGTATATATCTGGGGGCTCTTTGCATAGCTGCCCAAAATTTTTGCAGTGAATAAGGATCTCCCTACTTCAATTGTTTTGGTAAGTTATTCCAGCGCCGAGTTAACCCTTCTATTGCAGCTGCACTATTAGTCTGAACTAAATGCTCATATGCCTGGTAGATTTCTTCTCTCATTGGAAGCACTAGCTTTCTAACATCATCTCTTACCAGTAATTTCTGTCATTCATAATAAAGAACTCTTGGTTCTTTTGCTTCCTTCCTCAATGGCAATGGACAGTCAAACTCTAAATCTTTATATGCCTTGGCTTGTGCCCCCATGTTGATCTCATTTTAGATCCATGACATTAAATCTTTGATATGGATATCCCCAATATATAATAAAGGGTTCCACTCACTGTCTGAGGGTACAACATAGTTATGTAGATAAAATTCACATAGCAAATTCTTCACAACTGCTTGGGAAGTCTGGTAAGCATAATAAAATTATTCAGGGGTTTCTAAAGAGGGGCTAAGGTCCCTAACAATGTGGTTCAATTTGAAATTTAAATACCGCTCCTTCAAATGCACAACATAAACCCTTGGAGGTGCCTTACATTGCATCAATTCAGGGATCATACTTGTGATTGTTTCAACCTTAACCTCTAATTCCTCAATTTTGTTATCCCTCTTTTCAATTTCTCTTTGCTGTTTGTCAATAATCCCTTGCAATCTAGCCCTCTCTATTTCCCATTGTCTATAAAATCTTAAAGTAATAGATAAACTTCTTAGGGATAATGGAGGTCTAATAGGTGTTACCTTAGGCCATGGGATCTCTTCAATAAATTCCTCAATCTGCTATGGAATCTCTCCAACAATTTCTTCAAGCTACTGTGAAATATCTCCAACAGTTTCCTCAAGCTGCTATGGAATTTCTCCAACAGTTTTGTCAAGTTGCTATGGAATTTCTCCAATAGTTTCCTCAAGTCACTGTGTCACAAAAGGAAGATTTGACAGTCTATCTTTATCACGTTCTTCCTGGATTTCAACATCTGCAGGGCTTCCTTCTTCCGATGTTTCCACCGCAAAAACCTGTGTCGAATCACCTGCTGGATGAGCCTTCTATGTCCTACTCCGTGTTCTTCTCACATAAACCTTTGGAGTGGCTGCAAGAATGGTTTCAGTTGCTGCAGGAGTTTTTCTTTTTGACCTACACCTCTTGGTTGTATGAGAAATTTGAGTTGCATGCAGCTGGACCATAGGTTCCTCATCTATTTCATTTATTTCCAATTCCTTCCCTTTTCTCTTAGCAATTGGTGACTCTCTTTGAAGAGAAGTAGAGGGTTGCTCCACATTTACTTCAACCATCTCTTCCTCCACAATAACCGCAACTTCTTTGGCAACAAGTAAATCATCCTATACAGCAACTACGGGAGAAGAGGGTTCTGCAATATTTTCTTCTTCAATTGGCGGATCCTCTGCAACATGAGCATCTTCAACAGGAGCATCCTCCACCCTAAATTGTAATACCTCCTCAAATACCCCCCATTCCATCTATGAAACATCTCTAAGAGAATGTTCTACAAGCAATTTCACCAAACCATGATGGCTAACAAGAGAATTTCCATTCTTCCACATTTCTTTAGCACTTGTAGAAATGAGGTGGTATAGAAAATTAGGGACATTCACCCTCTGGCCATGTCGTTAATGACTAAGTAATTTAAAATGTGGTGAATGTAGATTTGAATATATCCCTTTGCAAGTAATATATTTCATGACATACAAAGCTACCCGAGGCCACTCTGCAGATAGGGAAACCCTCCTAGTTCCTTGCTTGTCCACTGTTAGAGGTCCATATGTGGGAATTGTAAACTCTGCCCTGACGCTCCTTGCGTCTTTTGATTCTGGAAACAATTCTTCTTACTGCGGAAACCCTGTTACTTTAGCTATCCAATGCTCTGTAGTAATAACCCTTAAACCTTTAACCATAGCTTCTCCTTCGTTGAAGGAATGCATAAACTCTACAGCAATTTCTTCATTAAAGTCTCTGATTTTCAAAAAGTAATCAATCCAGCCATGGTGTCTAAAATAATGCTCACAAAGGGCATCCTGGAGCAACACATCATGGACTGTTGGCTCATGGCGGATTGGATCTCCACCCATTTCTTACTCTGTTAGTATAGAACACTCTATAGCTAAGAAACAGAGAACCAAAATATCCGACAGACTTGCAAAATTAAAAATTCCATACATATCTCAATTTCAGCGATAAAATTTATTATTTCCTTGCGTGAAAGAATATCTTGTTAAAACAATGATGGCAAGCAATCAATTCCAAGTACCAAAAAGGATGAATAATCACTAACTTTGGAAACTGAACCATAAAGCACCCCCCCAACTTAACCTAGTACGTGTCCACACAAGCTGACGAGATTTCAGGGAGTGCACGTGGATTTAGAAAGACATAATCATAATGAAATTATAAATGCATAATTAAAACAAAATACAATATGTACATACCTGCAGTCGTACAAAAATGATGGTGAAATGATAGATAAGAAAATGGGATGGAATGATGTGGATGAAATTTTATTTATGGAGAAGAATATTCCCATAAGGCATGGAAATATTTATTGTGAAATGATGCGAGAAGAATTATGAAGTGACAAGCATGTTCATTGTAGTGGCTGCAAGAACGTTACCTTTATTACTTTGCTCAATTGCAACAGGAAGCTGATTAGTTGTTGTTGGAGACTTATCAGTTGCTGCATGAACCTTTGTTTCATTGTTTTGGTCAAATTGCCGCAGGAACTCCTCTTTAGTGGTCGGCTTATGATATAGACGTAATCGGTGACCATTCACCAAAAGCTTAAACTGAACAGGGTCAATTGTGATCAAATGAACAACTCCATTATTGAAAACTTCTTCTATCTCATATGGACCTAACCACCTGGTTTGTAGCTTCCCCATAGCATCTTTATTTCTGGAGTCATACAATAGTGCCCAGTCACCGGCTTTGAACTTCTTTTCTTTGATATATTTATCATGCCACTTTGCTCTCTGATTTTAAATCAGTTCTGTCTGCTGGACAACCATTTTCCTCCATTTGTCCAGAGCATTCAATTGTTGAATACATTCTTTCTATGCTTCAAATAATATCATATTTAATTACAATGTTGTCCTCAGAGTTTTATGCTTAAATTCAATAGGCATCATTGCTTCTTTTCCATAAACCATCTCAAAAGGTTTAAAACCAATTTGTGTTTTCCAAGTTGTTATGTATGCCCAAATTGCTTCTGAAAGCCTATGAGACCAGTTTTTTTATGAACAGATACTGTTTTGGTAAGAATAGCCTCAAGCTCCCTATTTATAACTTCTACCTGCCCATTAGCTTGTGGATGATATGGAGTAGATTTTATGTGCACCCCAACAATAAGAATAATAACTCTAATTGAAGTCTCAACCCAAAGTTTGGACATTCATTTGGTAAAGTCACTATTTCCATAGCTAGTGTTCATTTGATTGTCAACCCAGGGACATACTTGAAATGGGTCTACACTATATATGCACTAAGTTCCTGCAACAACTATTCTGCATTACTGCAACAACTAACATTATGTGGAAAAGGTAAACAAGAATGGAAACTATGGAAAGGCTACAGGAAAAGTTCTGCATAAATTCATAAAAGCAATGCTGGATAAATTCAATGCTGATAAACAAAAATTACTCTGTTCTAGATTGGTTGCAGGAACAGTCAGTGGATCTATTCCACTAGCTACAAGAACAGTCAATGCAAGAACTTCTACAATGGCTAAGGAAAGAAAACTAATTTTAACGAATGCATAGGAACACTCACCAAGTGGGCCCCCTTGAATGAGTGATACCAGGCTTCCCAGAAACAACTCTAACATATCGAAATAACATAATTTTATTCATCATTCTTGAAAGTCATTACATGATTCCATATGAAAATAAACTCAAAAATACTTATGAAAATCCTCTGCTCTATTCTTCTCTCTCTTTGTCTAACCTTTGAGAAGAAGAAGAGCTTATTATTAAAAATAAATAATCTATAATAGACAACACAAATCATGCCAAAAAGAAGAGGCAGATGATTTACCGAGAAAGGAGATAGCTGGAGTTATGCTGCAGGAAATGTGGATCTAAACCGAACCACAGTCATAACATACTGTGGCAGTATTTACAAATTCAATGCCCACTGAAGTTAGACATTGGTAGTATCGCTTGATTGATCCTCTTATGTCATCCCTTATGCTTTCTCAACTTTTCTGCAGTTTGATCTTTAGTCATCTCTTGCATATCCTTCCCTTCAACAGGCGCGATAGGCGAATATCCACCATTGCATCATTTATTACCTGCACTACAAAAGAAATAACATACAAGAACACACATACACATTTTATTCAATCAACACATCTATTAATTTCACATATGATCTTGCCCTAAATAATCTGCATGGCAACAGGAATAAATCACATGGCTGTAGGAATAAATGACATGGCTGCAGGAATAGACTGACAAAGATAAAACATGATTTAATAAGTTCAGGCTTAACATATGGAATACATATAGTCAACTTCCAATACATCACTACTACTATGCAAACCAAAAGATGACAAAAAATCAAGAGTTTTGAGGATAGAAATATAACAATGTCTCAACTCATCACAAACATCCTCCCAAAATATGATTTTGTCACCTTTGCCAAGAACCTAGCCAGCTCCAACTTTAGCAACTTTAATAGATTTTATCATACTATTCCATATAAAAGATCCAGCAGGGATATCTTCAAAATAGAGAAGCGAATGAATGGGCTGATTATGGATGTATTTGTCAAACCACGCCCTACTCCAATCTCTTTTAATACCATAAGCCCTCCAAACCTGTTTGGCTAATAAAGCTTTATTGAAAGGTTTAATGGATTTGATACCTAACCCCCAGCTACTTTTAGGACCACAAACTTTATCCCAAGCAACCAAAGTAATCATTTTCTTGTCTTCCACACCAAACCAAAGAAATATTTTTTGAATTCTTTCTAAAGCTTTTGCAAATTTAACCAATATACTAAACAAACTAAGAGCATAAATAGGCAGATTCTATAGGGTAGCTTGAAGAAGCTGGAGCTTACCACCCTGGGACAACATAGAGCCTTTCCATCTAGCCAATTTTTTGTTGAACTTAACAATCAAATAATTCCAAAAAGAATTTGGAGGAGCCAAACCAAGAGGGAGGCCCAAATAAGTAGAGGGGAGCAACTCAACCTTATAGCCAATTATGTTAGCAATCCTCTGTTGCCTCAATAAGGGGGTGTTGATGAAGTAAATAGCAGATTTCTTCCAGTTAACTTGTTGCCTAGTAGCAAGGGAATAAGAGCTGAGAGCACTTTTGAAGGCAGAAGCTTCACTCACAGAAGAGTATCCCAATAATATAGTATCATCAACAAACTATTGATGAGTGCAGAAGAAATTAGCTGAAGAGGGTTGCAAACCTTTGATGATCCTTTTCTCCTTCAACTTTTGAATCAATCTACTCAAACATTCTGCCAAAATAGTGAAAAGAATAGGAGATAGGATCTCCTTGCCTGAGACCCCTTGAAGATTTAAAAAATGTGGAAGGAGATCCATTAACAAGAATAGAAAAATTCGGCATGGATATCAGCTCTCTAGTGATTTTGATAACCTTCTTATCAAATCCAAAGGCTTCCATGATCCTAAAAAGAATCTGCCATTCAACCCTGTCATAGGCTTTTGCCAAATCTAGCTTTATGATGAATCCCTCTTTGTTTGCAACATTAAGAGAATGAATATTCTCATGCACAAGAATTATAGAGTCCAAAATCTGCCTACCTAGGACAAATCCTTTTTGCTCCTTAGAGATAACAAGGGGAAGAACTTAGGTTTTTGTTGTGTTACCGACCTAACTAATTTGTATTTAAGGTCGATGAAGTTGTTTGTAAAGGTTGTTGGCAAGATTGATTGAAACCTGTTGAGTGTGTAGTTGCCTAGCCGGTGAATGGATCGACACTTTGAGTGAACACAGATTGAAGCTTAGAATGATCTGATCAAGAAAATGTATTGCTACTCAGACAGATCAAGAAAACCTTTTTTTTATAACAATTACAGCAGAAGTGAAATCCCTTAACCGGGTAAGCTCTAACAAGCTTGGTTACTTATTAAATCCTCTAACAAGGTGATCCATTAGCTTGGATTCTTAAATCCTCGAGTGAGGTTACTCCTAACAAGGTATTGTGCTTTTCATCAAGGCATATTTGTAAATCCCTTAATCGGGTGATTCCTAACTAGAATTAGTTCTTAACATGACTTATTGTAAAGCTTTAACAGGCTTGGCTCCTAACAGGATGAACTTTAGAAGAGTTCACATAACTATCCTTGTGAGTCTCATCTCATCGTGGTTTTTACCTATTTGGGTTTTCCACGTATAAACATTTGTGTCAAGTGGTGAATGCTTTTGTGGTTATGATCTTATTTGTTGATTTGGTTAACTTTTGATAAGGCATGATAAGTAGAAGCATTGAAAGATGAATATGTTGAGTTATGATTAAGCATTGTTGATGTTCACAAGATTGAAGTTGTTTACTATTAAGCTGTCATAACAGTTAAACTAGTTGATGTCAAGTATTCTTATGAATATTGATGTTGACTGAGATATGTTTACTTTGTGTGACTGAGTTTGAGATTGGGAACTTTGTATCAGTTTTTCAATATATTGATTCACCCCCCCTCTCAGTATGCTACCGGATACTTATTCTTTCATCATACCATCGCTAAGAAGAGTTTTGATTAAGAACAATCTCCACTCTAGTATCCTTCTCTGTTTCCACCTCTTCTTCATTATCATAAGGATCTGGTTGTTCCTCATCTTCTTTCTTCTCTTTCTCCATCAACTTCTTGAACTCCAAACTAATCATGGTTTTCCATTCTTCCTTTAATATTTGCTCCAACTCCTAGAGTTCCTTGGATTTCTTAGGAGATATTGCACTAGACTCTCCTTCACTCTCCTCTATTGACATACACTGAAATGCAGAACTAGAAGTTGGCTCTGATACCAATATGATACAAGGGGTGTGAGGGAGTAGCAGACTTCTTCAACCCAAGCTTCACTTGACACCTACTCAAGGTTGTAAACACTCTAGAACTCCAATAAGGACCTACAAAATAGGGATACCCTAGGATCACACTTCCTATTGTCCACCACAACTTGGACAATTCCCTATTCAATTGTGAGATACAACTTCTCATATCAAGATCGGTTCCCTCAAATCCTACGAAGCCACCAACCCCTAAGCCAAACAAGATCTTGTCAAAATGACATCAACGCATATGTTTTGGATGAATTATTGTGTCCCTCCATGGTTTCCAATAAATTTCCACCCCTTTCCCACAGTTTGGGGCTTGGAAACACCAAATTGTGCAAACTAGGCTAGTGGGAGACCTACTAGAATTAGCCCTCCTAATTCAGTATTTTGGCAATAACTTCCAAAACTTCTCAAAAATTACCCCAAAAAATTATAGATTTAGACACCCATTTGGCCCTTACAAACAATATATTAGAATTGGACTTAGGATTTGTCCCTGACTCAGTCAACCTTATACTGTCCAAATTTAGTGTATTTTAGGTTCTACAAAGGGGTATATTGGGATTCTCACTCCACACTGCCTTCCTTGATCTCCAACCCTCCCTCAAGGTCTGTCCACAAATTAGAAAACTACACAAATAATTTGGGACAATCGTTTACATCAAAACACTCATCCACCAATCACTTCTACCCTCTAATTTGCTTGCCACATAGAGATGTCAAGCCTAGGGTTTGTTCAAGCACTCCTCCACCATGGTGAACTAGTCCAATGCCACCACTACCATATAATACACCATACTACCTAACATTCCCCAGAATTTTAGCCTTTGACCTTGAGGGAATGTTAGACTGCAACCATTTTGGGCCCAAACCTTAGGAAATGAAGGGTTTCAAAACCGGTATGCAAAACTTTGTTTGATCTGCCTTCAAAAACTTTTAAAATACAAAGTTATGGATTTGATTGATTTGTTACTTCACCCTACAACATGAATCAATACATTAGAATTTTATTTCAATCCGCCCTAGTGCTTTTACACGCATGAAATCTGGAAACAATGTTGCAATTATCAGAACAGTCCACCATAAAATTATTATTTTACCATGTCCAACTGGTTTACATCATTCTCAAGTGTTTTATGGACATAGAAGACCTATATACAACTGCCAGTAACTGAAATTTGAATCAGTTAGTCGTTGGAAACAACCATCCTCAAAAGTTGTCAAAGTTGCATGACAACGTTTGACACTTTTGTACAATTCACAAACCCAGACAACATAATCCACCTAGGAACCCAAAATATGGTTCAAACATGTTAAAATGATAATGTGAATGCAAAAAACCCCCTTCCTAACAACTTGGGAAGTCACTGACCTACTTGAACTGACTAGGTCCTAATTGACAACATTGACAATTTTGGCAACAAAAGCCAACACACAAACAATATATCAACTCAATGATCCTTATTAGATCTTATTACATCATGAGCCATGGAATGACCATCCAAAACAAAAACACAACACAAAACAAACACCAAAACAAGGTGCTCCTGCACCAGTAAATTACATGTAAATACCAAATTTGAAACTCAAAATCAAAAATTATGAAAGCAAGATATATTTGAGGTTCACCAAAATGAAATGACAGTTAACTAGGATCCTAGCTTTGAGATATAAACTATAGATCCCATAAATCAATATCATTTTATTATGGGAAATAGCTAAAAATATGTAACCTCACTCCTAAAAGAGAGTTTACTATTGCACATGACTATTTCCTCTTTTTGATTTGATACGATTTAATGTGAATGTGTAATGACAAGGCAATATGCTTTGAAATTGATAATATTCAACATAAATAGATAGATATCGATTTGAAATTCAACATATAAGTACATATACAAATGAGATGTAGAGAGGATCCTATCACTAAAATGAGATTTAAAAATAAACTTGTCACTAAAATGAGGTTTAGAAAGGAACCTATCAATTCATCAAAGAACCAAATCCTTAAAGGATAAGAAAAGAACCAATAAGGGACCTAAGGAAATACTAACCCAAGCTATAGGAGACTGAGGAAAGGCCCTAAAAAATTATTATTGATTCCTCCTCCTTCAAAGAAGAAGAACATTTACTTAAAGGGAGAAATAGGACAACGTTAGAGGCCATTATTTTATAAGAACAAGATATTCCTTCCCATCCAATTCAAATGGAACAAGAAATTGCTCCTCCTGAACCATCCATTGGTGTAATTATTTATTCATCTTGGCTATAATTGCACTTCACTTAAGTCTACTTAGGTACATGCATAACATTGTAGTTTACACACGAGACACTTAGGGAGATGTGCATACACTTAGAGTGTGTAAGTAGGAGAATTTCCACCTTTTATAGTGTGGTCTTGTTACTACTTTATCATATCCACTTATTATGGAGTGATAATTCCGCCTTCGGTGGGTGATCCACCTCATATGGAATATCTTACTATTTCTCCTACCTACCCCTACCTACCTTTGCATCTCATTGAGCCACATGTCATCATTGTGTGCTCTCTTGTCTCTCAGGCTTGCCTTTATAAGTAGGCTTATCCTACATTGTAAGTAATGATGATCCAATTGATCTCTTTTGGCATTATTGATAGGAATACAGTTTATTCTTATCATTATTTATCTCTCTTGTTATTGTGCTATCTATTTCTCTCTTTGATCTTGGTTGCTTCAAGCTTAATCTCACATGGTATCAAAGCGGTTGGAGCGCCATTGTATAGCCTTTGGAGAGAATTTGAAGGAGGTCAAGAGGTAGATATGAGGAGAAACATCTTATAGAAGCATCCTAGACCAAATCTGACCTCACCATTGCATCCTGGTGGCCGTTTCCATGAAGTCTGACTATAAATTCACCTATATTGGGTGAAAATCTGATTTTGGGACTTGGAGGAAAAATTCAGCCTTAATCTCACATGGTATCAAAGTGGTTGGAGCGTCATTGTATAGCCTTTGGAGAGATTTTGAAGGAGGTCAAGAGGTAGATCTAAGGAGAAGCATCTTATAGAAGCGTCCTAGACCAGATCTGACCTCACCATTGCATCCATGGCATCCATACCAGGTTCCTTCGCCAGATTTGTACTATGTGGTTCTGTCATCGTCCAGTGTTCCTAGAGGATGGCGGTGTCACTGATTGCATTCATCAGGGCCATCCTCAACTGTGGCATGGTTTGTAGAAGGTCGGATACCTGTACGGGTATGGTGGTCTGTAACATCTTCTTAATGATAGTTTTGTCCGGTCTGATAACTCAATGATGAATGGATAGTACCAAACCGGTACTGAGAGGGGGGGGGGTGAATCAGTATAGACAAATACACAATCTTAAACCGGTTTGTCAGCAGACACTGTCCATTGACAGACAAATAGTAATACCGGTCTTTAAATAGAGTACAACTGGAAAAACTTAGAATAACTGAGACAAGCATAAACCGGTTGACACTAATCTTCTCATACAATCTAACACTTCATTTCCATTTCACCCTAATGCATGAATAGGTAATCTATCATCAAAGATATATATATAAACAACTAGATCAACATGATTCACTACTTGATAGAAAACAACATATCATCTCATGAAGAAAACATCACATATGACACACATTTTTTTCACATGGAAACCCAACTGGGAAAAACCACGATGGGGATGAATACCCACAAGCTTGTTTTTGAACTCTTTAGAAGTCCGCTCTGTTAGGAGCCTTGTCCGGTTAAAGACTGATACAATCGGTTCTGTTAGGAATCGATCCTGTTAGGGATCACCCGGTTAAGGGTTAAACCCAGTTAAAGGTTACCTTGTTAAAGGATTTCAAGAACTCAATGGCTTTGAGTCACCCTATTAAAGTATTTATAGCAAGCCAATTAAGGCTACCCTGTTAAGGGATTTCTCAACTGTTGAAATGGTTAAAGATCAATAGGTATTACAATGATTTGATGATAGCACTCAATGCCAATGCAGATCCGTTTTAGCTCCTCTTCACCTTCTACACTTACACTCTGCAGATATCACTTCTCTCCTTTGGTCTGGCAAGAATGTCATATCACTTCACTAGGATACACACACACAACTTTTGTTAGAGTAAAGTAATTAATTAACTTTACTCTCCTCTTAAGATTTCTCTTTATGCATACATTAGTTATTTAATAATTAATATTTAATTATTAAATGCTCTCACCTTAAGGTTAGGTTTTCCTTTCGGTGTTGATCTCCTTTATAAGGATTGATCTCTTGTATTATTGTCATATTCTTGATTCATTTTTCTCTGATAATAAATCTTTTCACTTTGTCAGAGCCAAAACCCTTGTATTCATTCTCTCTCTTTCTCTGTGACAGGTTTCTTGCATGCAGGTTTCTTTGGGTTTTGTGGATTTGTATTTCTCAAATCCTACATGGTATCAAAGCCATATCTGCTGCAGCTTGTTCAGATTTTTGAAAGATTTTGAGATCTAGGTTTTGGTTGCATCAGATCAGTGTTTGTCTTCTGTTTTTTATTTTGGAATAGGGGGTATTTTTTTTCAGTGCACTTTGAGCCCAAACGGACCTCACTATTGAGCTTGTAGTGCCCAAAAACCCCTATTTTCATATAAAATTCATCCGATTCGGACACAGTTGCACCAGAAAGCAAAAAAATTTTTGCCCCAAGGCCGTATGACCCCTAGGGGACGAAGTTCAAGGTAAAATAAAAAAAAAATTACAAAAACAAAGCGTAGTTTTTTTAAAACCGGGCGCCGCCAGTTTGAACACTGCACCGCCGGTGCGCAGCCCAGCGGCCACTGCCCGGCCACCGCCACCGACAGTAACCACCGGCCGCGGCCAAGCAGCCACCGCCGCGCCGCCGGCGAAACCCGCCACCCACGAGCCGCCCGTGCGCCTCCTGCTCTCCGCCGGAACCAGCGGTGCCACCCCCGCACCGCCAGCCTCCTGCACCAGCTCCTGGTTGCTCAGAAGACCAGGGGCCTCCTTTTTTTAAGCCCTTCAGGGCTATAAGGGCCCACTAGGCCTTTTTGGAGCTGTTTTACACAATCGGGCATAAATCGGGCGTCTGATCTCCATTTTTTGAAAATGAATAGGCGTTGGAAAGCTGACTCCGAGCCCGTTCTAATGGTGTAGGAATTTTTTCATATTTCTTTAGTTTGATTGCATTTTTTTGCAGTCAAAGTCTGATGAGCCTTTTTGCACTCCGAGGGGCATAACTTGCTCGTTTTTGCTCCGTTTTTCGAAAGAAAATAGGCGTCAGAAAGGTGGTTCTGTGTTCTTTCTAGATCTATAGTCTATTTCATAAATAAATTCTTTAGGTGCTCAAAATTTTGTCTCAACCAGTTACTGCTTTCTATCATTTTCAGGCTTTCAGTTTGTACTGGGGATTAGTTTTTTGCATTGTGGGGGGGTGTTTTTTCTTGCTTTCTGTTATTTACATTAGAAAACTAGAATTTACAAACACCAAAACAAAAAACCAAACCCCTTCTGCATCTTCTGTCTAGTTCTGAAAGACCACTTAATAATAATTGAAAAAAATTCAGAGCAGTTGAGGCACAGTTCACAGGATGGCAGACAGACCTATTGAATCTCTCACACCGCATAATTACCACACTTGGAAGGGTCACATGATGACTCTTCTCCAGTCTCGAGGGTTATGGTCCTGTTTGGATGAGATTCAACCTCAGTTGACACGTCCCTTTGAGGTTATGCAACACAGGAACAATATGGATCAGGCTATGGGATTGATGGCTTTACACATTTCCGACAGTCTCCAGTTTCATCTTGAGGGTTGTCTCACTCCTCGAGCCATTTGGACCAAGTTTGAAGGAATTTTTGGTACTGTCAACGAGTTCAGAGCTTTGCAGCTTGAGGCAGAGTTAACTTCCTTGGTACCTGATTCGTTTCCCTCTATTGAGGACTTTCTGATGAAGTTCAAACAATAAAGATCTATCTTGCAGGGTTGTGGTAAGGCTAAGACTGATACAGAGTGCATTTTCTTGAACCTCTCCAAGCTTCGGGGTCCATTTTAGATCTTCTCTTTGACCTTCTATTCCACCATGGATGCCTTGGGTGCTCGACATGTCATGCCTTCTTTCGAGGTCTTTTGTGATCGTCTGACTCGTGAGCAAGCTAAGCTTAAGCAATTGGATTCACTTTCAGGTTCATAGAACCAAGCATTGGTAGCCCAGTCCTCCAAACGAAAATAGAAGCAGAAACTGAAGCCTAAGAAAGATTCAGAGGCTAGTGAGAATCCCTCCAAGCCACCACCTAAGTTTGATTCAAAACCACAGTCCAATTCTAAACAGGGCAAATCTTCAAAGTCTGATGAGTCTTCCTCCAAGACTAAGAAGAAATCTGGTGATCCTTGCAGTTTTTGTGGCAAGGAAAGACATCCTATTTCCAGGTGTTGGAAACGTTTAGAGGCTTTGGAGGAAGCCATGCAACAACATAATATTAGTGCACCTCAGCCTCCTTCACAGCCCACAAGGAAAGGTCATGCTCTTTCTGCACGAGCAATGTCCTCCGCATCCACTTGAATTCTAGATTCTAGTGCCTCTCACCATATGACACACACAGAGGATTTGGTCACTGCTCTTGCCCCTACAGGCACTAGACATATTGCAGTTGGTGACTCAGCACAACTTTCCGTTCAAGGTTCCGGTACTATTTCATTGGATGCTAGTTGTCTACAGGATGTACTTTTGGTTCCTAACATTTCGACAAACCTTCTATCCGTTTATCAGATTTGCCACTTTGGCTCTGGTAAGACTGTTGAGTTCTCACCTCATGATGTGGTTATTCGAGATCTTCATGATCCTGACTTGGTTGTGGCTACTGGGAGTGTGGATTCTGCATCTCACTTATATAGTTTTGATGGCTTTGAGAGTTCAGACACTATTGGTTCCTCTCTCATAGCTCATGCAGATTCAGTGAGCAGGCTTTGGCATGAGCATTTTGGCCATGTCAATTACAAATATCTACAGCAGATGAGTACACAGGCACTTGTGATTGGGCTTCCACAGATTTCTTGTACGGATGTTGTATGTCGTGGTTGTGTTCTTGGCAAACATCATCGAGATCCTTTTCCTAAGGGTCGAGCCTCTCGTGCTAGGGCAGCCCTAGAGTTGGTACATAGTGATCTTATGTCCTTTCTGACTCCTTCCTTTTCAGGGGCCCGTTATGTGCTCACTTTTATTGATGACTTCTCCAGACGTACATGGGTGTACTTTCTTAAGTACAAGTCGGATGTCTTTGACTCCTTCAGGATTTTTAAGACATTTGTGGAGAAGGAATTTGGACTTTCTATCAGGAGGATACGCACAGATAATGGGGGGGAGTATGTAAATCAAGCTTTCAGAGATTTTTGCACTGAGCATGGTTTACAGCATCAGTTTACAGTTCCTTACACCCCTCAGCAGAATGGTGTTGCTGAGAGAAAGAACAGAACCTTACGGGAGATGGCAAATTGTATGATACAGTCTCGAGCTATGAGTTCTTCATTTTGGGCTGAGGCAGTCAATTGTGCCAATTATATTCAGAATCGGATGCCTCATAAGGCATTGCGACATATGACTCCTAAGGAGGCTTGGACCCATGTCAAGCCTGATGTTTCTACATTCCGAGTTTTTGGTAGTGAGGCTTGGGCATTTATTCCTGATGCTCAGCAGAAAGCCATGGAGAGGAAGAGCTGACCACTCATATTTGTTGGCTACTGTGAGGATGTTAAGGAATTCAGGTTGTTTGATCCTGATTCCAGAGAGGTCCTGTTTTGGCGGGATGTCCAGTTTGATGAGCTCTATCCTCAGATGGATTCTCCATCACCAGCTTCTCCCTCATTGCCTACTCCTTCCTCTTCATCTCTTGAGGATTACTTATCTCTTGAGGATGATGTTGATGATGATCCACCATCTCCACCACCACCAGTTGCTCCGTCTTTGCCACGGTGGGCCCGTGATACTGTTGAGGCAGTTGGTTCTTTGGTAGGTGATCCTTCCGATACTCGTTGCACTCGTGCTCAGACATCTGGTTCTAGTCTTTTGAGTCATTCCATTTCAGATGATCCTCAAAAGTTTTCAGAGGCGACAGGACACCTTGAGTGGGATAGGGCCATGGATGAGGAGTATTCTTCTTTGATGAAGAATCCTACTTGGGATCTTTGTCCTCTTCCCAAGGGAAGAAAATTGGTTAGGTGCAAGTGGGTGTATCGTACCAAGTATGCTGCAGATGGTTCTATTGATAAGTATAAGGCCCGTCTTATTGCGAAGGGGTTTTTTCAGGTAGAGGGTATTGACTACTCTGAGACCTTTGCTCCTATCGCCAAGATGAATTCTATATGCCTGGTACTTTCACTTGCAGCTTCACAGGGATGGACAGTGTTTCAGATGGATGTGAAGAGTGCCTTCTTGCATGGAGACCTACATGAGGAGATCTATATGGAGCAGCCTCAGGGATTTGTGCAGGACACTTCTTTGGTTTGTAGACTTTGCCATTCATTGTATGGTCTCAAACAAGCCCCCAGGGTTTGGTATGAGAAGATGGACTCTTTCCTACTTTCCTCTCACTTCACACGTTGTCATTCTGATCACACAGTGTATATTCAGAGTCAGGAGGGTGATCTTTTGATTCTTGTGCTATATGTAGATGATCTCATCCTTACAGGTAGCTCATCCTCCATGATTCAGAATGTTCAGAGAGCTTTGATGGAGCAGTTTGAGATGACAGATCTTGGTCTCTTGCACTTCTTTCTGGGTCTACAGGTTATTCAGTCTTCGGATGGGATTTCCATATTTCAGGAAAAGTATGCTCTTGATATGCTTTAGCGATTTAGTATGCTTGATTGCAAGTCTACCCCCACTCCATTTCAATCAGGTGTTGTTTTGTCTTCCACTTCCTCTACTCCTTCAGTAGACCCCACTTTATACAGGCAGTTGGTTGGCAGTTTGCTGTACCTGAGACATTCTCGTCCTGATCTTTCCTTTGCGGTTGGCCTTGTCTCTCGGTTCTCCCATGATCCTCATGAGAGCCATTGGCAAGCAGCCAAACGTATTTTGAGGTACATTCGAGGCACCACACACTATGGCATTCACTACACTTGAGGATCCCCTCACATCATTGGCTTCACTAACTCCGATTGGGCTGGTAATGTCAATGATCGAAAGTCTACTTCTGGCTTCGTTTTTTGCCTTGGTTCTGGTCCTATTACATGGTCTTGCAAGAAGCAGTTTGCTATTGCATTATCATCTACAGAGGCTAAGTACCGTGCAACAGTGTTAGCCAGTCAGGAGGTTTTATGGCTTCGGCAGTTGATGACAGAGTTTGGGTTTCCTCCAGATTGTCCCACTATTCTTTGGTGTGACAATCAGAGTGCCATTCACATTTCTCGCAAACTAGTGGAGCATCAACGGACAAAGCACATTGAAATCCACATGCACTTCATCAGGCAGTTGATTCAGGATGGTTCTCTCATCTTGGAGTACATACCTACAGAGGAGCAGGTTGCAGACATCTTCACTAAACCTTTGGCATCTCCACGCTATCTTCAGTTGCGCTCCATGCTTGGGGTGAAGGAAGTTGTCCTTGGGGGGTCTCAGTGAGGCCTTCCTTCCTTCATGCTTTCTTTTCAGCATGATTCTTTATCTCCTTTTGGAGAGGAGTTTTTTCCCACTGGGTTTTCTCCTTTACTCCGCTTTATAGAGATTTTCTTGTATTCGGGTACCTGATCAGGCCTTGTTGTCGGGACCGTCTTTTGCATTGTAGTTCCTTTGCTTTCTTCTGCATTGTTTGTAGCTGCATTGTAGCTCATCTTAAGGGGGGGTGTTAGAGTAAAGTAATTAATTAACTTTACTCTCCTCTTAAGATTTCTCTTTATGAATACATTAGTCATTTAATAATTAATATTTAATTATTAAATGCTGTCACCTTAGGGTTAGGTTTTCCTTTCGGTGTTGATCTCCTTTATAAGGATTGATCTCTTGTATTATTGTCATATTATTGATTCATTTTTCTCTGCTAATAAATCTTTTCACTTTGTCAGAGCCAAAAAACCCTTGTATTCGTTCTCTCTCTTTCTCTGTGACAGGTTTCTTGCATGCAGGTTTCTTTGAGTTCTGTGGATTTGTATTTCTCAAATCCTACAACTTTTGCCAACAACCTTAGAAGGAAACACAACATCAACCTTATAGGAAATAGATAGGTTGGTAGCATAAACCCTAAACCCTAAACCTATTAGGTTAAGCAATTCAAATGGTTCAATCCTGACCGTTGAGCACATTGCATTAAATGCAATAGTCTTGACCTGATCTCAAGACGTTCTCCATCGTCCATTTTCCACCGATTTCATGGCTGCTAATAACCCATCACGCGTTATCACTGTTTACAGACTTCGCACATTCCTAAGGTAGATAGGGACAATCTCCTTCATGCAAGATCCTTCATGCGCACAAGGCTAACGTGGCAACATGATTTGTTCTTCGTTACACTGCTAACTCATCACACAAGGTCACCATTTGAGTCACACAGGCTTGAGGTATTTCAACCAGAAACCCTGAGACTACCAACCAGTAGTCATACAAAGGTTCCATGTACCGGTTCCCATATCAACATGCTGGTTCACCTTGAACAAACATATCGCTTCACTTTGGCACATATACTGGTTCTCACATCTACCAGTTCACACATCTACCGGTTCACACATATACCGGTTCTCTCTTCTCACATATTGACATCAATGACAACATACAATGTCATTATGTCCTCATACTGGTTCACATAATGCCAACAATCTCCCCCTTTGGCATTGATGACAATATACATGGATATCTCTTCTGCTTCTCATCTTCCCATATCAATTTCTGCAGATATCTTCTCCACTTCACTTCTTCTCCCCCTTTGACAACAATGCTAAAGTGGAGGCACAAGCATCCTTGTTCCATTATGATGCTCCCCCTGAGGAGTAGCATCCTTCAACACATCAATCCAAAAAAAATTTGACTATGCAATACTGGATTGATGCGGAGAAAATACCTTTAGTTCACCTCCTGAAGGGGTAGTACCCCTAATTCACCTCTTAAGTACATAAATGTGGCATTTGGGAGAGGCTTGGTGAATATGTCTGCTAACTTCTCCTTACTAGAAACATGTTCCAGTGCAATCTCTTTATTCTAAACCTTTTCCCTCAAGAAATGATACTTAAGCTCAAAATGCTTGGTTCTAGAATGTAAAACCAGATTCTTTGAAATATTGATAGCACTTGTGTTATCACAGAATATACTTACCGGTTCATATATAGGAACTTTGAAGCCATTTAATACACGCTTCATCCAGATTGTTTGAGTGCAGTTCATGAATGTTGCAACATACTCTGCTTCCACCGTAGACTGAGAGATACAACTCTGCTTCTTACTCATCCATGAGATCAATCTACCACCGAGAAATAATGCACCACTGGTTGTGCTCTTTTGGTCGTCCACATTGCCTGCCCAGTCATCATCTGTGAATACTTTCAAGTTGAAATCATTGCTATAGGGATACCACAATCTATAGTTAACTATTCCCTTTAGATACCTAAGAATCCGCTTGACTGCAATCAAGTGGGATTCTCTTGGACTTTTCTAGAACCTTGCAGTAATATCGACTACATGTGCAATGTCTGGTCTACTATGCACTACATAATGCAACTTACCAATCATTGATTGATATTCCTTCTCATCAACCAATGCTGACTTATCCTCTTTTGATAATTTGCAACCGATCACCATTGGTGTACCAACCAGTTTGCTATCTTCCATGCCAAAGGTCTTCAACACCTCTTTGACATACTTGGACTGAGTGATAAAAAATCCATCTTTCATCTGCTGAATCTATAGTCCAATGAAGAACTTAATCTCCCCTATGAGTGACATCTCAAACTCTTTCTTCATCTCATCTGCAAACTCATGACTCATCTTGTCATCTCCACCAAAGATAATGTCATCAACAAATACCTCACAGATCAGGATCTGATCTCCTTTAGATTTCAAGTAGATATTGCTATCTTCACTTGTTCCCTCGAATCCAATCTTCACAAGATGGGAATGCAGGCATTCATACCATGCTCTAGGTGCCTGCTTTAGACCATATAAGGCTTTATGTAGCCTGCACACGATGTCACTGTCTTCAGATAGGGAAAACCCATCTGGTTTCTCTATATACACCTCCTCTTCAAGTACACCATTTAGGAATGCAGATTTTACATCCATTTGGTATACCTTGAATCCTTTAAAAGATGCATATGCAAGAAGCATACGAACTCCTTCCAATCTGGCCTTAGGAGCAAAGGTTTCTCCATAGTCTTCTCCTTCTTGGGCATATCCTTTGCACACCAATCTAGCTTTGTTTCTAATCATTGTGCCATCCTCATTCAGCTTGTTTCTAAAAACCCATTTGGTACCAATGACATTTTTATGCTCCGGTCTGGGTACCAAGGACCATGTACCATTTTTCTCTATCTGGTCAAGTTCCTCTTCCATTGCCTTGATCTAGTCTTCATATTTATGTGCCTCTTTGAATGATTTAGGCTCAAGTTCAAAGATCATACATGAGTTTTCTCTGATCTTCCTTCTTGTAAGGATTCCTGCATCCTTATCTCCTATGATCTGCTTAGGATCATGATTCAGTTTGACATACCAAGGAATGGTCTTAACAGATTCCTCTTGCTTTTCTTCTTCATCCTCATCTTCATCAGCATCGGTATTTACCGGTGCAGGAACACTGTTACTGGTACTTGGTTGACTGGCAACCAGTTCCCAGAAGGTTGCAAATGGTTCATTTACAGTTTGCTCACTGTCGGTTTCCTTAGGTTTGTCAGAGGTTTCATCAATTCTCACATTGATGCTTTCTATAATTCTCTGAGTCCTATTATTGTAACACTTGAGAGCTTTGCTTTTGGTGGAATACCCTAGGAATATTCCATCACACTTAGCATCAAATTTGCTCTGGTGTTCGCTCCTCTTGATGTAACATTTGCTGCCAAACACTTTAAAGTAGCTAACCACAGGTGTCTTACTGGTCCAATACTCATAAGGAGTTTTATCCTTACCTTTTTTGATGATTACCTGGTTCATTATGTAGATTGCAGTGCTCACCGCTTCTCTCCAAAAGGTGTGAGCAACCTTTCCTTGAATCAACATTATTCTTGCTACTTCAACCACTATCCGGTTGTTCCTCTCTGCTAGGCCATTCTACTATGGAGTCTGGGGGGCAGACAGTTGCCTCTTGATACCAAATTCTTCACAGTACTTGTTGAATTCACCTGAAGTGAATTCCCCTCCTTGATCAGTTCTAAGGCATTTGATTCTTCTACCACTTTCCTTTTCTACAAGTGCTCTAAAAGCTTTGAACTTTCCAAAAGCTTCAGACTTATCTTTCAAGAATGTGACCCACATCATTCTTGAGCAATCATCAGTCAGAATCATGAAATACCTATCTCCTTGCACACTCCTAGTTTTTATGGGACCACACAAATCAATATGCACAAGATCAAGTAAATTGTCTACAGTGAAAGATTTACCTTTGAATGTTGAGGAAGACATTTTCCCTGGTTGACATTCTCTGCACAAAGGATTTTTCGGTTTGCTCAGCACCGACAATCCTCTAACTGCCTTGATTTTACTGGCCTTCACAATGTTATCAAAGTTTACATGGCAGAGTCTCCTATGCCATATCCAACTATCATCAAACTTAGCCATAAGATAGGAACTGATATTAGCATTCAGTTGAAACAGATTACCTTTGGTCTGCATGCTGGTGGTCACCAATTCACCATTCTTTCCTTTGATTCTGCACACTCCATTCTTGAATTCTAGAGTGAGACCACTATCATTTAGCTGGGCAACACTTAGAAGGTTGTGTCTGAGACCATCAACCCAATACACATTGTCAACACTGCTCTTTCCATTCAGAGAGATGGATCCTCTTCCTTTAACCATACATGGTGCATCATTACCAAAATGAACCACACCACCATCATATTCTTCCAGAGATAGAAACTTGCTCCGGTCACCAGTCATATGGTGAGAACAACCACTGTCAATAATCCACTCATTGGAATTATCAAAATGGGAGACAAGAGCCTTCTTGTCTGATACATCTTCCTTTATAGCAACAAACACAATGTCTTCATTCTCTTCATCTTCTGATTCCTCATCTGTGACACCTTCATCAACTGCCACAAAAAAATTTCTCCGGTTTCCTCCTTTGAATTTCTTGAACCTTTCCGGTTTGTCCTTGTTGTCACCATTAAGACAATTTACATCAATATGTCCTATCCAGTTACAAGAAAAATATTTCAAAGGGAGCTTACCTCTGTATTTACTGGTTCTTTTAGGAAGTTTCCTAGCAAGAAGAGCTTCAAATTCCATCAGAAACTCCTCATCATCCATTACTCTCCTCTGTCTTGTTTCATCACTGGTGCTTGCTTCTTTTCCTTTTCTAGATGGTACAATAGAGGCTTTAAAAGCTGACTTAGTCATTTGAACACTGCCATCAAAACTATTCAGCTCATAGGCTGTCAGCTTTGCAATGATGGAGTCTAGGGATACCTTAGTCTTGTCAATCGATCTCAGCTCCTGAATAGCAGCAACCCTTATTGCATAGACCGGTAATAAGGATCTCAGAACTTTGCTCACTATAGTGGAATCTTCTATTTTACCACCTGCACTCTTGATATCTATGACAACAGTTTTGACTCTTATTCCATACTGTTGAATGGTTTCACCTTCAACCATCAGCATGTCTTCAAACTTCCCTCTAAGGCTTTCTTCCTTAGCTTGTTTTACATGCTCATCACCACCATAGATACTTTTAAGAGTATCCCATACTTCTTTGGGATTCACTTTATCTTGGAGATCAATAAACTCAATGTTAGATAAACTACTAATTAGGGCTTCCATGACTTGCCCATTTTCCTACATCTCTCTCTTTTGGTCATCGGTGAGAGTACCGGTAGGGGCAACATAAGCATTCTCAACATAACTCTAGTGCTAAGCACCCATGCTTCTGATGAATATCTTCATTCTGTCTTTCCATATACTAAAATTTTCTCTGTTGAACTTTGGACCTTCCCTCTTCATCATTGGACTAGGATCTTTTCCTCAAGCGGTTAAGCTTATAACACAGAGGACCTAGAGGATGCTCTGATACCAAATGATAACTCAATGATGAACGGATAGTACCAAACCTGTACTGAGAGGGGGGGATGAATCAGTACAGACAAATACACAATCTTAAACCGGTTTGTCAGCAGACACTGTAAATTGACAGACAAACAATAATACCGGTCTTTAAATAGAGTACAACCGACAAAACTCAGAATAACTAAGACAAGCATAAACCGGTTGACACTAATCTTCTCATACAATCTAAAACTTCATTTCCATTTCACCTTAATGCATGAACAACTAATCTATCATCAAAGATATATATATAAACAACTAGATCAACATGATTCACTGCTTGACAGAAAACAACATATCATCTCATGAAGAAAACATCACATATGACACACATATTTTTCACGTGGAAACCCAACTAGGAAAAACCATGGTGGGGATGAATACCCACAAGCTTGTTTTTGAACTCTTTAGAAGTCCGCTCTGTTAGGAGCCTTGTCCGATTAAAGACTGATACAATAGGTTCTGTTAGGAACCGATCCTATTAGGGATCACCCGGTTAAGGGATGGCTAGAATACTCGGTTAAGGGTTAAACCCGGGTAAAGGTTACCTTGTTAAAGGATTTCAAGAACTCAATGGCTTTGAGTCGCCTTGTTAAAGGATTTACAACAAGCCGGTTAAGGATACCCTGTTAAGATATTTCTCAACTATTGAAATGGTTAAAGATCAATAGGTATTACAATGATCTGATGATAGCACTCAATGCCAATGCAAATCCGGTTTAGCTCCTCTTCACCTTCTACACTTACACTCTGCAAATATCACTTCTCTCCTTTGGTCTGGCAAGAATCTCGTATCACTTCACTAGGACACACACACACAACTTTTGCCAACAACCTCAGAAGGAAACACAACATCGACCTTATAGGAAATAGATAGGTTGGTAGCATAAACCCTAAACCCTAAACCTGTTAGGTTAAGCAATTCAAACAGTTCAATCCTGACCGTTGAGCACATTGCATTAAATGCAACAGTCTTGACCCGATCTCAAGACGTTCTCCATCGTTCATTTTCCACCGATTTCATGGTGGCTAATAACCCATCATGCGTTATCCCCGTTTACAGACTTCGCACATTCTCGAGGTAGATAGGGACAATCTCCTTCATGCAAGATCCTTCACGCGCACAAGGCTGACGTGGCAACACAATTTGTTCTTCGTTACACTGCTAACTCATCACACAAGGTCACCGATTGAGTCACACAGGCTTGAGGTATTTCAACCAGAAACCCTAAGACTACCAATCGGTAGTCATACAAAGGTTCCATGTACCGGTTCCCATATCAACATGCTGGTTCACCTTGAACAAACATACCGCTTCACTTTGGCACATATACCGGTTCTCACATCTACCGGTTCACACATCTACCGATTCACACATATACCGGTTCTCTCTTCTCACATATTGACATCAATGACAACATACAATGTCATTATGTCCTCATACCGGTTCACATAATGCCAACACGGTCCTGACTGGAGTGGGGTACTAGCAGCTGGGTGTGAGGCCCTCCCTTCTTCTGCCATCGCCCACTCAATATCTGCCCTGAATTGCTAGAGTCTTTCTTTCTTCGTGCGAGGTTCAGGATACATGGTTTTCTTGTTTTGCAATCTTGTGAATGCCAATATGCCTTCCCCCGATCCTTCTACCTCTAGCATATTCACGCCTTTTTTCTTTGGACAATCTATGTCCTCATGATTTCCTAGACTGCACCATTTTCCCAACAAACTTCCTACCTCACCCCTGTTTTGACATTCCCGTGCAAACTGACCCCATTCGTTGCATAATCTTGATTATTCCACCATGCAGGTTTATCTTTTGTTTCATAATCTCCCACTTCGAGTAATTCTATAAGGTTGTTTGAAATGAGCTTCGTCAAAGTGGGTTCAAGTGCTTCCCTCAAAGGTGTAATTTTTTTGCGAGCATAGGGAGCTCTTGGCTTAGATGTGTTATTATTTTTATTGTTTGTATTATTTGGTGGACTCGATAAATTAAAGATGGGTTGTTTTGGTTTGATATTTTGAGCATCTTCAACACCATCATTCACAATGTTTTTAATTTAGTCCAATATCTTGATTTGTCATTGTTGTAGTTGTTGCTTGAACTAGGGGCATCTTTGCAAGTTTTGATTTGTCCCTTAGCTATCAACACTTATTCTATGAGAAGTCCCTTGTCAATAACCTAACTAAAAGAAGGTGGACATTGAAGTTGTAGTTGATAACTAAATTCAACATTCAAGTTATGGATAAATATCTCTATCTTTTGTTGTTCTGGTATGTCATAAGGACACTTTCTCGCAAGTTGCTTCCACCTTTGTAAGAAACTAGTGAAATATTTTCCATTCATTTGTTTACTATTGCAAGGGTCTAGCATCAAAACCTCATGCTCGATATTATAAGGAAATGAGTGATAAATTTGTCCACTAGATCATTGAATGATTTAATTTCAGGTGGTAATCGATAAAACCATTCTATAGCTTGGGAATCCAAACTCTTGTGAAAAAGTCGCATTAGGTATGTCTCATTGTGGGTGACTTCCAAGCATGCAACACAAAACTCTCTAATGTGGTCTTGTGGATCACCTTTCCCCTTGTATTTTTCAAATTATGAAATTTTAAAATTAGGAGGAAAGGGTAGCATTACCAAATTTCTATCAAATGATTATTGAGATATATCCTCAAGTGAGTATTGCTTTGGTGAAGATCTTGATTGTAACTTGGCAAGTTGTTGTTGTACATAGACCTTTAATTTGTTGCGCAAGTGTGCTTAAATGACCCACTAGAGGATTCTTCTATTTCTTACTTTTAGTCCTTGCATACACATCAACTTGATTTGTGTTGTCATTTGTATTCTCATTTGTTTTCTCATTTGTGTTTGTGTTTGTGTTAGCGTTTGTTTCATTTTTAGCTTTTGTTTTCAATTTTGAGAGATCAAAATCACATGGGTGTTTTAGACCTTGTTATAAAAGTTGAAGGAAATATTTCTCTCTATCCTTTTCCATAAGCTTGTGGAATCTTGGATTTTGTGTAGCCTCAAGAACACATCCCTCAGATATATCACTAGAGGTTTCATAATCACTATTGGGATCACATATTTTCCTTGAAGTTTCTCCAAAAAGGTTTGTTTTACATGTATAGTGTAGAATCATTCATAGTTGTAATCTGATGAACAAATCCCTAAAATCATTCATACTTATATTTTGATGAACAAAACCCACTTTTAAAGATTTCCAAGTTTCACGAGTTGAGCCTCAAGTCAAGCCATCAGGAAAATGAAAGGGAAGTAGTGGCTAGATATTTGAATGGACTCCGGTATAAAATCCAAGATGAGATGAGCATGGGGATGCCCAAGACTTTGGATGAATGCTTTCAATTTTCTTTTAGGGTTGAGGAGAAGCTTAAGAGGAAAGGTGAGAAGAACAACAAAGGCAAAGGGGGTAAGAACTTTAAGAACAAAGGAGGTTTTGGAGGGAAGAATCAGTTTCCCAAAGGTGGAGAGTCAAGTCACCAAGATCAAAGTAGTGAATCAGGTTCTAAAAGAGGTGGTGGTTACAAAGGAAAGAAACCCAATGGCAAGGGTAAGTTTGGTGGATCTGGGAGAGGTCCTGTAGGTGTCTTCACTAGAAGATTCTACAATTCTAACCAGGTTGGTCGCCCCATGAGTAGGTGTTCGGAGAAGGCCTCTAACTCTCAAGGAAGTGAGAGGAGGAATCAGTTGGTGCAAGATGAAGATTGTCAAAGTGTTAATTCTCCTGTTGGTCATGCAGGACCATCCCATGATGGTGAAAATTTGATATTTAGAAGGACTTTTCTGAAGGTGGCCAAAATCATATTCAGACTCTGCATAAATTTGTTGCTATCATCTAAAGTTGGCTCAGTCTGTTGGATCATACTAGTGAGACAATGCATCTATTGCTTTGGTGATTGTTCTCCTTGTACTGTTGCCTTAGACAATT